>NC_090907.1:414369-446869 GCF_040956055.1 Brachionichthys hirsutus | reverse complement strand
ATCAGATAAACTTTAGTTTCAAACCGAACAGAACCTTAAGCCCCGCCCCCCTGCCTGACCAGCTGATCGTTGATCAATAATCCTCCGCAGGTCAGAGCAACAGCAGCTGCCCCTCTGGGTTTGATCGAGCCAACGGATCGCAGTGTGTCGGTGAGTTTGACTCTTCGTCACCTGTTGAAGGTGATTGGCTGCGATCAGCTGAACTTCCTGCTCACCTGTCGTCCTCCTCCTCCTCCTCCTCCTCCTCATCTCATTTGCTGATGTAAGATGTTCATTCTGATTAATCTTAAAGCCCGTTTGGAGCGGGATGATGAAGGGTTGCGGCGCCCTCTGCTGCCCCGGAGTTCAAACTGCAGCGTCTCCTTCCTGATCTGGATCCTGAAGAACCCCGTCACTGAAATGTGGTTCTAAGAACGATACCAGTAGAATCTAGTCTCAGGGTCCAGGTGTCATGCTGCCTCGATGGAGGCACAGGGGGGAGGAGGCGGGGCTACCTGCACGTGTGTTAATGTGTGTGTTACTGTGTGTAGATGTGAATGAGTGCCTCCGGCCAGGGCTGTGTGAGAACGGCATCTGTGTGAACACCAGGGGGAGCTATAGCTGTGTGTGTCGGGCGGGGTACATCCTGGACGCCTCGCATGGAATCTGCATCTGTGAGTAGGACGCGCACACACACACACACACACATGCACCCACACACACATACACGCACGCACACACGCGCACACATGCACCCACACACACATGCACACGCACACACACACATACACGCACGCACGCACACACACACACACACACACACACATGCACCCACACACACATACACGCACGCACACACACGTACACGCACGCACACACACACACACGCAAACACACACACGCGCACACATGCACCCACACACACATGCACACACACGCACACACACGCACATGCACACACACACATACACGCACGCACGCACACACACACACGCACACACACACACACACGCACCCACACACACATACACGCACACGCACACACACACACACCCACACGCACCCACACGCACGCACGCACACACACACACACGCACACACACGCGCACACACACACACACATACACGCACGCACGCATGCACACACACACACACACATGCACCCACCCACACACACACACACACACACACACCTCCAGGTGGGGTCGTCCTGAATCCTTCTGAGCTTTATTGAACGCCTCCGAGATGAAAGCGGGAGACGTTCTTGTGTTGCTTAACGTCGAGGACAGAAGACTAGTGACCCCGCCCTGCTGGGTTAACCCTACCCTAACCTACCCTAACCTACCCTAACCCGTTTAACTGACAGTAAATAATGTGGAAGCTCTGCGGGTCTCGGTTCTGTGAAACCGGACTGGACCTCTGTTTGTCCTGCTTTGTGCCGAGTCTCGTTGCCGTTGAGCCCGAGGACGCACGTTGCTGATTGGGCATGCTGGTTCTTCCACACGGAGTCCGTTTGGACCCGGGGAGAACCGGGGAGAACCTCGTACGAACTCGTCCCTGTCCTCGTTTGTTCCCACCAGCCCAGAGTGTGATCTCAGAAGAGAAGGGCCAGTGCTACCGGGTCCTGGGTTCCGGTCAGGGTCCGTCCTCCTGCTCCCTGCCCATCCTCAGGTACATCACCAAGCAGATCTGCTGCTGCAGCCGGGTCGGCAAAGCCTGGGGACGGGACTGCCACAGATGTCCCCGCTTCGGATCCGGTAGGAGAGCCGCCGTCGGGCTCTGTTTGCTAATGCTAACGATGCTACCGTCTCCTCCAGTGGCCTTTAAGGAGATCTGTCCAGCCGGTCCCGGTTATCAGTACTCGGCTTCAGCCCTGCAGTTCAACCAGAGAGTCACCCAACACCTGGGGACTCGGGGCGCTCCGTTGGTCACCCCCAGTGACCAGGATAGCCCGGGTACGGAACCGAGCTTGAGCTAGACCCGTATTCTGCTGTGGGTTCAACAGGACACGGCTGGGTTGTCTCTGTTCCAGGTCCTGGTTCTGTGCCCAGCAGCAGCGGCGTCTCCGGGTCCCAACAGAAACCCCCGTCCTCGGCAGGGGGAACGAGTACCTCACTGAGTTCTGCTTCAGGTGTCGGATCCACAACAAGCGACACCAAACCGCCTCAGCCCCCACCCAGACCGGGTGACCCTCCCCTCCCGAGGCCCGTTCAGCCGGGTCGCACTGGAACCGCACCAAACCAGGCGGTTCCTGCTCCTCCACAGCCGAGACCACAGCCCGGGTCCACCGGGAGTCCAGGTAGCCCCGGGTTCGGATGACCGTTACTTTGATCCAGGAAAAGACGATTAATAATAATTATGACAAGAAGGGCTCAAACACGTCCTGCGTCGTTCTTGGGAACCAGAACAATCAGGCGTTTTCATTGGACGCTGAAGTCGTGGTAATCGTGACACAAACCCAAGATTCAGAATTCAGTAATGAGGCAGTGCCACCTAGTGGTGGGAGGAAATGACCCGGTGTCCTCCTGGGTCAGGACAGCAGAAAGACCAAATTCATTCTGTGGTCTTCACTTAATGAGCTGGAAGTGGATTTACACCCAGTGGGTGCTCTCTAGCGCCACCTGGCGGACACAGGAAGTCAAAGCTTCCTGAAACCAGTCCTCTGAACTTTCAGATTCGTCCTCTGTCCTCAGCAGGCCATCAGCCCCCTTCCGTGTCCAGACCGGATCAACCGGCAGCCAGAGGGGACGCTGTCCCTGCTCCAGCCCAGCCACGGAGCCCCGAGCGTGGGTGGAGCCTCGGCGGGAGACTCCGCCCTCTGCAGAGCCCAACGAGTCGACCCCAGAGTGAGAATGATTCCATTTATGACGTTCAGGAAGTCTGTGTAACTGGGTCAAACTGTGTGTGTGTGTGTGTTTGTGTGTGTGTGTGTGTGTGTGTGTAAAGCTGTGCGAGGTGTGTGTGAGACCAGACCAGGTGTGTGTGGGCGTGGCCGCTGTGTCGATCAGCCAGGTGGAAAACACAGTTGTGAGTGCGATCAGGGATACCAGCCCAACTCTCAACACACACACTGCCAAGGTGAACACGCACGTGCACACACACACACACACACACAGCTGAGGTGAACACGCACACACGCACACAGCCGATGTGAACACGCGCACACACACACACACACACACAGCTGAGGTGAACACGCACACACGCACACAGCCGATGTGAACACGCGCACACACACACACACACACACACACACACACTGCCAATGTGAACACACACACATGCACACACACACTGCCAATGTGAACACACACGCACACACACACACGCACACACACACACACAGCCGATGTGAACACGCGCACACACACACACACACTGCCAATGTGAACACACACACACACACACACACGCACACACAGCCGAGGTGAACACGCGCACACACACTGCCAATGTGAACACACACGCACACACACACAGGCCTTTTTGAGATTTGTTTTCACAGTTTTTGCATGCATGATGTCATTAATGTGTGTGTGTGTGTGTGTGTGTGTGTGTGTGTGTGTGTGTAGATGTGAATGAGTGTGTACAGTCTCCAGGTGTGTGTTCACCAGGACACTGTATGAACACCGTGGGAAGCTACAGGTGTGTGTGTCCGTCCGGTTACGGGAGCAGTAACCATCACACCAGTTGTCAAGGTGACGCCTACTTCCTGTTTGTTTCTTTGGGGGGGGGGCGTGGTCAAAGATCTAACAACAGCTGTTGTCCTCAGACATCGACGAGTGTCCGCTGAATCCCTGCAGCGACGGTCGCTGTGACAACACGGCCGGCAGCTACAGGTGTGTGTGTCGGCTCGGCTACAGGCTCAGCGGGAACACCTGCACAGGTAAAGACGCACAGCTGGTCTCGGGGAGGACGTCCTCACGTGCGTGAAGCTGATTGGGAGGCGTGTGTCTCAGACGTGGACGAGTGCGAGGACACGCTGCAGTGTCCCGGTCAGGAGTGCCTCAACAGCCGGGGCTCGTACCGCTGCGTGTCCTGTCAGCCTGGTTACCGGCTGCTCGGCAGGCTGTGCACAGGTAAACACACCTGCCGTGTAGCCACGGTTAGCTTAGCGGGCTAACGGCTAACAGCGGTACGTTGCCGTTATTGTGTGCAGACATCGACGAGTGTCGCCGGGCGCCCTGCGCCAACGGCCGCTGCGAGAACACCCCCGGGAGCTACCGCTGTCTCTGTCGTCATGGTTACAAGCTCCAAAACAACACCTGCACAGGTAAATGGGCGGCGCTCGCTGGTTCCAGTCCAGGCTCAGCTAGAGCTGCGGGTTCTGAGTCCGAACGTCTGACACTCGTCTCGGAGACGGACCAGATCCAGAGTTTGGTCCGTTTGTTGCCGTCTTGTGTCGACCCCGTTAGGGCATTCAAGTAAAACTTTATTGATAACAGACCGGTCCACAGCGATCAACTCGTCCTGTGTCACGTCCAGCTTCAGCTTCAGCTAGGCTAAGCTAAGCTAGCCTTCTGGATTAGCTTTATTCGTGCTCAGAGAACCGTCTCAGTGTCCGGGTCAGGTGTGTGTGAACACCGTGGGATCGTACCGGTGTGTCCCGTTGCCATGGATACGCTCTCTCTTTCTGTCTGTAGACGCAGACGAGTGTGAGGACGGTACCACCTGTCCCGGTCAGGTGTGTGTGAACACTGAAGGTTCTTACAGCTGTGTGGGCTGTCAGCCAGGATACCACAACGTTAACGGACGGTGTGCCGGTACAGACGCGCACACACACACGCACACAGACACGCACACACACACACACACAGACACACACACACACAGACACGCACACACACACACACACAGACACACACACACACACAGGCACGCACACGCACACAGACACACACACAGACACGCACACACACACACACACACGGACAGACACACACACAGACACACACACACAAACGCGCAGGCACACACACACGCACACACACACGCACACACACGCACACAGACACAGACACGCGCACACACACAGACACACACACACACACAGGCACACACACACACGCACACAGACACGCACACACACACACACACAGACACACACACACACACAGGCACGCACACACACACAGACACACACACGCACACACGCACACACACACAGACGCGCACACACACACACGCACACACACACAGACACGCACACACACGGACACACGCACACACACACGGACAGACACACACACAGACACACACACAAACGCGCAGACACACACACAGGCACGCACACACACACGCACACAGACACGCGCACACACACACGCACACACACGCACACAGACACAGACACACGCACACACAGACACACACACACGCACGCACACGCACACACAGACGCACACACACGACGACTCGTGAGTACATATTACAGTACAAATGGAATATTTGTATGAAATTTAGCACACAGTGTCCGAAAAGAAGTCGTTTAACGACGGCGTCTTTGGAACGTCCTGCACAAGACAAGAAGACACCCAGTATCCATCGCCGGGGGCAACGGTCTCTCCCACAGACGTCAGAGAATATAAACATTATTCCAACAGAATCTGGATCAGAAGAACCACCAGAGGAGAACTCACCTGTTTACAGTGTGTGTGTCTGTGTGTGTGTCTGTGTGTGCGTCTGTGTGTGTCTGTGTGTGTGTCTGTGTCTGTGTCTGTGTGTGTCTGTGTGTGTCTGTGTGTGCGTGTGTGCGTGTGTGTCTGTGTGTGTCTGTGTGTGCGTCTGTGTGTGCGTCTGTGTGTGTCTGTGTGTGTCTGTGTGTGTGTCTGTGTCTGTGTGTGTCTGTGTGTGCGTGTGTGTGTCTGTGTGTGCGTCTGTGTCTGTGTCTGTGTGTGTCTGTGTGTGTCTGCGTGTGTGTGCGTGTGTGTGTGTGTGTGTGTGTGTGTGTGTGTGTCTGTGTGTGTGTGTCTGTGTGTGTGTGTCTGTGTGTGCGTCTGTGTGTGCGTCTGTGTCTGTGTGTGTGTGTGTGTGTCTGTGTGTGCGTGTGTGTGTGTGCGTCTGTGTCTGTGCGTGTGTGTCTGTGTGTATGCGTGTGTGTGTGTGTCTGTGTGTCTGTGTCTGTGTCTGTGTGTGTGTGTGTGTGTCTGTGTCTGTGTGTGTCTGTGTGTGTGTGTGTGTGTCTGTGTGTGTGTCTGTGTCTGTGTGTGTGTGTGTGTGTCTGTGTGTGTGTCTGTGTCTGTGTGTGTCTGTGTGTATGCGTGTGTGTGTGTGTGTCTGTGTGTGTGTGCGTGTGTGTGTGTGTGTCTGTGTGTGTGTCTGTGTCTGTGTGTGTCTGTGTGTATGCGTGTGTCTGTGTGTGTCTGTGTGTGTGTGTCTGTGTCTGTGTGTGTGTCTGTGTCTGTGTGTATGCGTGTGTATGCGTGTGTCTGTGTGTGTGTGCGTGTGTGTGCGCGTGTCAGACGTGGATGAGTGTGAACAGGCCTCTCAGTGTCCGGGCCAGACGTGTGTGAACGCTGTGGGCTCGTTCCGCTGCGTGTCTTGTGAGCCCGGCTTCAGCCTGCAGGACGGTTCCTGTCTCGGTAACGCCGGACACCGTCCTGCTTTTATCCGTGGGAGTGAGTTATTGATCTGGTGACCCCCCCCCCCCCCCCTCCTCCTGCAGACGTAGACGAGTGTGCGAGCGCCGGGGCGTGCGAGGCGACGCGGGTCTGCGCTAACACCGCCGGGTCCTTCCGGTGCCACTGTGGACCCGGGTACCGAGCCTCCGGCCCCCGACGGTGTCGAGGTGACGAACTCTAGACGAGGACAAGCACCTTTTGATGTTTGATTCAAAATCGATGCTAATGATTCTGCTGAAACGGACCCGGGACACGCCCACCGGCCGTCAGACGTTGACGAGTGTTTGGAGGGAGGTTCCTGTGCCCCCGGAGGCGAGTGCGTGAACACGCCGGGATCCTACACGTGTGTGTGTTCACGAGGATTCCTCGCAGCTGGAAACCGGACCGCCTGCACAGGTGGGTCGGACTCGCAGGTCTCGTCCTGCTGATGGCGGCCTGACCCGTGCGTGTGTGTGCGTGTGTGTGTGTGTGTGTGCTCTAGATGTCGACGAGTGTGTGGCGTCGGATGTGTGTCCGGACGGTCGCTGTGTGAACACCGAGGGCTCCTTCCAGTGTCTTTGTCAAACCGGCTTCACCGCTAGCCCAGAGCGGAACGCCTGCCTCGGTACGCAAGTACTATGAAGTACTATGAAGTACTATGGAGAAGTACTATGAAGTACTTGAACTACTTTACCGACCCGTGCCGCTGTCTCTCAGATGTCGACGAGTGCGTCTCGTCCGGCGGGTCGCTATGCGGGCCGCAGCGGTGCGAGAACACGATTGGTTCGTACCGATGCTTCACTTCCTGTGAGCCGGGCTATCAGGTCGCTCGCTCCGGCGACTGCGTCGGTGAGTCCCTGATGGGGTTGTAACCCGACACTCTAAGCCACTCCCACCGCGTCACGCAGACACGCCTTCTCTCTTTCAGACGTGAATGAGTGTGCCAACCAGACGGCGTGTGGAGAACACGCCTTCTGTCAGAACCTGATGGGAACCTACCTGTGTGTGTGTCACCAGGGGTTCAGCTCCGCCCCCGACGGAAACACCTGCACCGGTAGGTTCTCTTTGTTCGGTGCTTGATGGGGTTTGGTTGGCGGAGCGCTAACAGCTAACAGGCTAATCACCTCTATGGCGCCTCTGAAGGCTCTCTAAAAGGTCTTCAGTTTTTATTTGTGTAGTATTGGTGTAGTACCCATTTTGGCCACAAGAGGCTGAAGCATTCTCAACAAACGTGAAAACGTTCCCCTTTTGTTTCAGGTGAGATTTGAGCCTTAGCATTAGCTCGGTTAGCTTGCGCATTAGCTCGGTTAGCTAGCGCCTTAGCTCGCTTCTAAGATGTCCTGGTTCTCTGTCTCAGATGAGAACGAGTGTGTCTCTCTGCCCGGTGTGTGCGGTTCTGCTCGCTGTGTGAACGTGGAGGGTTCCTTCATGTGCGACTGCGACGGTCCGGGGGAGGAGTTTGACCCCGGCAGCAGAGGGTGTGTCCACACCGCGCCGCCAGGTACCGCTGGGCTGCACATTCACGTTCAAACGCAGCATGTGGTCGACCTTTCTCCTCCCGCAGGAGGGCCGGCCTTCGGCTCCGCCCCCTCCACCTCCTCCACCTCCCACGTCAGCGTGGCGGAGTCCACCCGGGTGCTGCCCCCCCTCCCCGTGGCGCGTCCCGGTGAGCTGAGGGAGTGCTACTACAACCTGGCGGAGCGGGGAACCTGCAGCCTGCTCGCTACCAACAGCAGCCAGCAGGAGTGCTGCTGCACCGTGGGGGAGGGCTGGGGGCTGGGCTGCCAGTACCACACCTGTCCACACGTCGGCACAGGTGAGACACGCGCCGCAGGCATGAAGGCGACCTTCTGTCCTCCAGCGACGTGACAACGGCGTCTCCGTGCTTCTGTGCAGCCGAGATTCTGTCTCTGTGTCCCAGTGGGAGGGGCTACGTCACGGCGGGACCGGGGACGTTCAGCTACAGAGGTGACAGGAAGCGGTCGATCGTCGGGGGGGCGGGGCTCCTTTGTCCAATGGAACCTGAGAACTGTCCTTTGCTTGTCTCAGATGTGGACGAGTGTAAGCGCTTCCACCCGGAGGTGTGTAAGAACGGCGTGTGTGTCAACAACATCCCGGGGTACAGCTGCTACTGCGCTAGCGGCTACGTGTACAACGGGACGCTGCTGGAGTGTGTGGGTGGGTACCGCACGCACGGGAGGCCACGCCCCCTCACCGGTCTGAGACCGGGGCCGGTTCTTCTGGAGATCAGTTTGGTACTGGAAGACATTTTGTTCTTGCATTTCCTTAAATCTCATCGAACAAAAATCTGTCTACCTGTCTCTGTCTCCACTCGTCTGTCTCTCTACCTGTCTCTGTCTCCACTCGTCTGTCTCCCCCCGCCTGTCTCTCTACCTGTCTCTGTCTCCACCCGTCTGTCTCTCTACCTGTCTCTGTCTCCCCCCGTCTGTCTCTCTACCTGTCTCTGTCTCCACCCGTCTGTCTCTCTACCTGTCTCTGTCTCCCCCCGTCTGTCTCTCTACCTGTCTCTGTCTCCACTCGTCTGTCTCTCTACCTGTCTACCTGTCTCCACCCGTCTGTCTCTCTACCTGTCTACCTGTCTCCACCCGTCTGTCTCTCTACCTGTCTCTGTCTCCACTCGTCTGTCTCTCTACCTGTCTCTGTCTCCACTCGTCTGTCTCTCTACCTGTCTACCTGTCTCCACCCGTCTGTCTCTCTACCTGTCTCTGTCTCCACCCGTCTGTCTCTCTACCTGTCTCTGTCTCCACCCGTCTGTCTCTCTACCTGTCTCTGTCTCCACCCGTCTGTCTCTCTACCTGTCTCTGTCTCCACCCGTCTGTCTCTCTACCTGTCTCTGTCTCCACCCGTCTGTCTCTCTACCTGTCTCTGTCTCCACCCGTCCGTCTCAGATCATGACGAGTGTGAGGAGGAGAGCTGTGTGGGCGGAGCTTGTGTTAACACTGTGGGATCCTATTACTGCAGCTGCCCGCCTCCTCTGGTGCTTGATGACACTCAACGCAACTGTGTTAACTCCTCCCACCTGACCGTGGGTAAGTGCCCCGCCTCCAGATGAGAACCTGTCCCTCAGCGCTGCTTCTTTACGTCCCTGTCTGTCCTCCAGATGAGAACCTGTCCCTCAGCGCTGCTTCTTTACGTCCCTGTCTGTCCTCCAGATGAGAACCTGTCCCTCAGCGCTGCTTCTTTACGTCCCTGTCTGTCCTCCAGATGAGAACCTGTCCCTCAGCGCTGCTTCTTTACGTCCCTGTCTGTCCTCCAGATGAGAACCTGTCCCTCAGCGCTGCTTCTTTACGTCCCTGTCTGTCCTCCAGATGAGAACCTGTCCCTCAGTGCTGCTTCTTTACGTCCCTGTCTGTCCTCCAGATGAGAACCTGTCCCTCAGCGCTGCTCCTTTACGTCCCTGTCTGTCCTCCAGATGAGAACCTGTCCCTCAGCGCTGCTCCTTTACGTCCCTGTCTGTCCTCCAGATGAGAACCTGTCCCTCAGCGCTGCTTCTTTACGTCCCTGTCTGTCCTCCAGATGAGAACCTGTCCCTCAGCGCTGCTTCTTTACGTCCCTGTCTGTCCTCCAGATGAGAACCTGTCCCTCAGCGCTGCTTCTTTACGTCCCTGTCTGTCCTCCAGATGAGAACCTGTCCCTCAGCGCTGCTTCTTTACGTCCCTGTCTGTCCTCCAGATGAGAACCTGTCCCTCAGCGCTGCTCCTTTACGTCCCTGTCTGTCCTCCAGATGAGAACCTGTCCCTCAGCGCTGCTTCTTTACGTCCCTGTCTGTCCTCCAGATGAGAACCTGTCCCTCAGCGCTGCTTCTTTACGTCCCTGTCTGTCCTCCAGATGAGAACCTGTCCCTCAGCGCTGCTTCTTTACGTCCCTGTCTGTCCTCCAGATGAGAACCTGTCCCTCAGCGCTGCTTCTTTACGTCCCTGTCTGTCCTCCAGATGAGAACCTGTCCCTCAGCGCTGCTTCTTTACGTCCCTGTCTGTCCTCCAGATGAGAACCTGTCCCTCAGCGCTGCTGCTTTACGTCCCTGTCTGTCCTCCAGATGAGAACCTGTCCCTCAGCGCTGCTTCTTTACGTCCCTGTCTGTCCTCCAGATGAGAACCTGTCCCTGTGCTGGCAGCAGGTCACGGCGGACCTGGTCTGTCAGAGTCCCCTGCTGGGGGCTCAGGTCACCTTCATGGACTGCTGCTGTCTGTACGGGGAGGGCTGGGGGATGGAGTGTGCCCTCTGCCCCTCCCCCGACTCTGGTAAATACCCCACAGGAAGTTTATTTCTCTTTTATAGTTTCTATAAGGATTGACTTTTCTAGAATGAAACTATTTTCTGGTTTAAACTAAAGTTCCTGAAGCGGTGCGTGGGGGGCGTGTTCTCCTTTCTGGGGGGGTCACTCCTTCCCTCGTCTTCCTGCAGACGACTACGGAAGCCTCTGCAGTTCGGTTCTCCTTCCTCTGTTTCCGGAGAGTTTTCCAGACGCGGCCGGAGTGAGACCCGGAGGCGGGCGAGGAGGAACCTTCCTCTCCTCCGCTCCTCCATTTCCCCCTCCCTACGGTCCGGACTCCTTTCCTCCCGCGGGGGGGCCCGGCAGAGACTTCAGCGGTCCGGACTACGATGATTACCCCCCAGCAGGGGGCAGCAGGCCCGGCTTCAGCGGGAGGACACCTGCCACCTTCCTCCGGTCGGAT
The DNA here is from genome assembly GCF_040956055.1 of Brachionichthys hirsutus. Classification (NCBI taxonomy): domain Eukaryota; kingdom Metazoa; phylum Chordata; class Actinopteri; order Lophiiformes; family Brachionichthyidae; genus Brachionichthys; species Brachionichthys hirsutus. The sequence continues at coordinate 435,594 of NC_090907.1, read as the reverse complement.
GGGTCCTATCGCGGGCCGGAGTTCAGGTGAGGACGGATGATGGAAACATTTAGCTTAACCTTATTTTTACTTGCAGCTGATCGATTAATCGTCAATAGTAGAAAATCAAAAAGGACAAACTGGAATTAATAGATTCCTGATTTCTGTCTATAAAAGGAAATGAATGTTTAAGGATTTATAATAATGATCCTCATACCCCGCCTCCCTCTCAGCGCCGGCTACTACCCCGAAGGAGACTTTGGCCTCCCGGATGACCCCCCCCCCAGGACCCGCCTCCCACCAGACCCCCGGGCTGAGGTGGCGTTCGGGGGCCGGCCTGATGGTGCTCCTCTCAGCTTGGCCCCGCTGCCAGGGGAGGAGGAGGAGGAGGAGGAGGAGGTGGCTTGGAGGCTGAGGCCTCCCTTCACTGAGAGGAGCAGAGGAGGAGGAGGAGGAGGAGGAGGAGGAGCACTGAGGAGGACGTATGAGAGTGAGTAGCAGCTCCTTGTTCTACCGTTTACATTCCCAGACTAGCGCAGCTAGCTTAACGCTAGCTGCGCTAGTCTTTAGCTCTGACCGGGCTCCTCCTCTCGTCTTTCAGGACGGTATGATTCCTACGCCGGCCTGAGCACAGCAGAGGATTGTGGGATACTACACGGCTGTGAGAACGGCAGGTGCATCCGCGTTGCAGAAGGGTACACCTGTGACTGTTACCAAGGATACGAGCTGGAAATGACCACCATGACATGTATAGGTACGCAATCTACTGTCTATTCATCAGGAGGTGCTGGTTGGACCTTCTTCATCGTGTGCGTGTGTGTGTGTGTGCGTGTGCGTGTGCGTGTGCGTGCAGATGTAAACGAGTGTGAGGACAGCGCCAGCTTGGCGTTTCCGTGCGTGAACGCTCGCTGCGTGAACACGGACGGCTCGTTCCGCTGCGTCTGCAGGAGAGGATACGTCATGTCCCGCAGGCCGAACCACTGTGTGGCGGCGTAGACCGGACCGGACCGGACCGGAGCGCCCTGGACCGGACCGGCCCTCTCCTGACTGCACTAAATACGCTCAGTCCAGGGTCCCGCTAACACTCACTGCCTTTCAGTTCATATTCTCATATAGTTTGTGTTTATTCTCATGAAAACCGTGTTGATAATCAGAACCTGTTGAAACATCTTTCCTGTCCCAGCCATAAATCACAACAAGTCATAACAGCCTCTATTTGCGCTGCGTTCAGGTCAAGAACTTCGTTTCACATCCTCAACCCTGAAAATATTATTTTAACTTTGCTAAAATGTTAAAGATCCAGAATCTGATCCAATGATTTGAAAGATGAATGCAGATGCTAAGCTAATAGCTAAAGGGAGTCTGCTTGCTGTGAGCTTACCAGCTAGCAAATTAGCTTGGAATTAATTGAAGTGTGAAATCTGACATGCATCAAATGCATCCCATTAGTAATGATCTAGCAGCTATTGCTAAGATAATAGCTAACGTTAACATGTAGCTGTTAGCTCATGTTACCCAGTTCATGACGCTCGCAAACATCATTTAAATCATGTTAGGTGACTTGTTAGCTTGTTAGCTTGCTGGCTAATTACCAAGGTGGAAATTGGTGTAAGCCTGAAAACAATCATGCTAGCCCAATGGATGTTAAAGAACATATAAAATGTCACACAAAGCGTTTTGTAGTTGCATTAATCTCCTCCGACAGTGTTTGTGATCGATCTGTTAGCACACTGGCTTATACGTAAGCGTGGGTGCGAGTCATGACTTATTAGCATGTCTGTTGCTAATGCTAGGTCGGCATTGTTTTTATTCTATATTTTTCCCCTCGACTGATTTTTACGACACTTGGTTTGGTTAAAAGTTAAAGTTTGTATCTTGAAGAAGGCTCTGGTGGATAATCGTGTTAGCTTCTTTTAGTTTAAACATCTACATACGTGTCGGGTGTTTTAAACGTGTACAGCGGGAACCAATGAACTTGGAGCCGAGACTCGGACAGGAAGTTGTCTGTCTTTTCTAAATGTTTTCAGCGACTCCTCTTTACTTCCTTCATCCACAGCTCCTGCTCATCTTCATCCTGTGTATATAGTAACTCACATTGTGGTGTTTCATTCACTCCCTGAGTATTGTGATGTACTTCCTGAGTATTGTGATGTACTTCCTGCTGCACCTGCCAGAGGGCAGCCTGGATTTTGTAAATCTGAATTGTTCGTTACTGTTCGCGGCTCACTTTTATAATCGTTGTTGTTTGTATGACAGGAAATGAAAATATATTTGCAAACACTTCTATTGAAAGCCGTCTGTGTTTCTTTTTCCTCCTGGTTTGTCTGGCCTGTTTGCCGGTTCCAATCCCAGCTCCAGCTGATGGGATGTCGTCAGGGAGGAGGAGCGCTGGTTTCGGGTTTAATTACGGTGAACAGGAAGTGGCTGCAGAGAGGAGTGACACGTAAACCAGCTGTCTGGCGATCTGCACTAGCATGTTGCTAACTTGTTAGCTTTGTCGCTAAGCGTTCTTGGACCGGAGTCCGGTCCCTTTCCATTGCACCTCCGCCAGCATATTTACAATAGATTAGAATAGAATTGTACAAATAAAACCTGTATGATGAGTCGCCCTGCTGGCGCCACCTGCTGCTCTGGAGGACAAACGACTAAAGATTGATAAACGGTTGACGGACGGCCCACCGAGCTGTTCAGGCTCTCCTGAGGCTGCACCACCGTTGCATTCCTTTCCACAAGCTGCTTCTGGAGGCCTGAACTCCTGCTAACGTTAGCCAGTCAGGAACAGGTAACGCGAGCTGTAACTCCGCCCATTATCCATAGTCCTCCGGATGTCTTGTTGTGTGTTGTCGTTGTGGGTTGTTTGTTGTGTGATGTTTGTAGTGTGATGTTTGTTGGTGTGTGTCGTTGTGTGTTTGTTGGTGTTTGTTGTTACCGTGCGTTACCGTGGTGATTCCGGTTTAAATTAGGTCAAAACTAAATTTGAAAACAGAATAAATAATATTTACAGCTCAACGCTGAACAACACACACACACACGCACAGCTGTGCGTGTGTGTGTGTGTGTGTGTGTGGGAAGACGTTGACCTCAGACGTGCAGAAGATGAAGATAACGGGAAGTGGGCGTGTTTCAAACTGCTGTTATTGGTGGGCGGAGCTACTCAGTTCACACTGTCGTTTCCGTCATTGCTGGGAAATGTTATTTGTCTCTGAAGTCCTGCTGCAACCATCATCATCATCATCATCTGCTGTTTCATCAAAGCCCACCAGGGGGCGATAAGAGGTGGGACTCAAAGCAGGAAACCGTCATTTCAAGTGTGCGTGTGTGTTTTGAGTACTGTGTGTTTTGAGTACTGCGTGTACTGTGTGTACTGCGTGTACTGCGTTTACATGTTGTGTACGGGACAGGAAGCTTTGTTTCATTTGCATATTATAAATAAGCGCTACAATCAATACACTTTCAACAAGAGAACAAACGTCAATAAATACTCCTGTACTCGTTGGTTTTGTAAAGTACAGCTGATAACTTCATACCCTTCAGAGACCAGCGCTGCGCCCCCAGGTGTGGGATCCGCCCACTTCCTGTGGGTTCAGCCCGCCGCCGGGGGCGTGGTTCTGATCTTGTTTCTGCTCTTCAAACGCGGTAAATTCACATTTCCTGAGAGCAGCTGGAACCGGATCCGGGCCGAACGGCTGCTGAACAAAATGGCCGACGGGCGGCGGAAATGGCGTCCTTCCCGTTGTCGACCCGAGAGCGCTGCTTCCGTCTTCACCGGGACTCGGAGCGGCGCCGCCATGAGGGCCCGTCTGTCTGCCCGTCTGTCTGCCCGTCTGTCTGCCTGTCTGCTGCTCTGGATGCTAACAGGTGCGTTTCGGCGGCGCCACGTCTTTCCCGGCGTGTTTGAACACGACCAATCATCTTGTCCCGTTTCCTCCCGCAGCCCCCGGCAGCTGTTCAGACGGTGAGACGACGGCGACCCGATCGATCAATAAGGCGCCGCTAACCAGCGCTAGTCGCTAACCCTGCTGTGTTTGTCCACCAGCGCTAACGGCTAAACGCGTGTCCGACGGGGTCGATCTGAGCTGCGGGGACAAATATGTCCTCCAGTCGTCGGGCGGGGACACGATCGCTCACCTGCAGTACCGCGACGACAACACGGGCGAGTACACCTGCGTGCCGAAGGCCGGCGGCGGGGAGGCGGGGACGGAGGCGGGGCCCAAGATCTACGTCAAGTTCCGCAGTGAGTTCAGGCGAAGGAAGGGCGGGGCTCTCTGATTGATTGATTGAGTGTTCTATTGATTATTGATCTGAAGGTGTGTGTGTGTGTGCGTGTACGTGCGTGCACGTGTAGCCTGTGAGAACTGCGTGCAGCTCGACGTGCCGACGATCACCGGATTGATCGTAGGGAACCTGCTGACGACGATCGTGGTGGGCGTGGCTGTTTACCTGATCGCCTCTCAGAGTGGACCAATCGCGTCCCGCCAGAAAAGTACGTTCTGCTATTGATCAGCTGTTTAATCAAACACGAGCGGTTTAAACTGATGGGGGGTTTGATCATTATCAGTTTCACCAGCAGGCCTGACGGTATTGATCTGCAGCTTTAATAATCGATGTCCTGATGAGTTAGTTGGAAGCTAATGCTAGCGCGTTAGCTACACAGCTACCTCTATCTAATCAATGCATCCATCTTCAGGCTCCGATAAGCAGCTGCTGCTGGTTCCGAATGCGGTGGGAGGCGGAGCCTCTACTGATCCCTATCAGGTGAGTTCCAACCAGAGGACGTTTGATCATGATGTCATCGCTTGGCGACCAATGAGACGTTTTAACGACGCCCTTCCTCCGACAGCCGCTGCAGCTCAAGCGGGACACGTACGACTTCCTGTCCAACAGGAAGTAGAGGAGCCCCGCCCCGCCCCACACCGACTCGCTGTGATGCTAGCTTAGCTTAGCATTGATCATGCATACAGTCTGTTAGCTTGGTTTATCTTCTCCGCTGCAGCAATAAAGTTTTATTTTGATGAACAAAGCTGTTGTCGTTGACGACCGTGATTAAAGAACTACGCAGGACCGACTGGACTGAAGGACCCAGAACCGGAATGGTGTAGAGACATGTCCCCTTTAAAGAGGACGCTGGTGTGTCCACCCTCGTCTCCTGGATGGATGATGGATGGATGATGGATGATGGATGATGGATGGATGATGGATGGATGTCAGAAAGAATGTTCTCTTCACTTTCATGTCTTCAACTTTTTCTTCTGCCTGAGGTTTAAGATGGAACACACACACACACACACATAGCAGCTGTGTGTGTGTGTGTGTCTCTGTGTGTGTGTGTGTGTGTGTGTGTCTCTCTTCCTGTCTGTCTGTGTGTTTCTGTGTGTCTCTTCCTGTGTGTGTGTGTGTGTGTCTCTTCCTGTGCGTGTCTCTGTGCGAGACGGAACCTCTGCGTCTCTGAAGCGTCTTCGTCTTCGTCTTCGTGCCTCCATGTCCCGCTCTGGCGTCCGGGCGGCGCTCGCCCTTCTCCTGCTGGCGGTTCCGGTCGAGGCGGGTTCCGGTGAGACTTTGTTCCGTTTAAAGACGGAACGTTTCTGCGTTTCCGTCTTTATTTAGAACAAGGAGAACGTTTGAGGGTCGTTGGCGAGCCCCGCCCCCTCGCTGCTGTCTCTCTGTGGCGAGTAAAGACACGAGCAGAGCCAGAACCGAACCAAAGACCCCGAATGTCTGTTTCCAGGGGGGGTCCGGTTCTGGAGGGAGAACGTCACCATGTCCTGTCCCGGAGACGGGACCTGGTTCAGCAAAGAGCACAAACCTCTGGGCCTGGGGACGGAGCTGGAGGTCCAGCACCAGAACCGCAGGGGGGGCTTTTACTACTGCCGGCACAGCGGGGGGGAGTATTACTTCTACATCCAAGGGAAGGGTGAGTAACGGCGGCCCTTCATCATCAGCTTCATCAGCTCCACCCGCTCCACCCGTTCACCGGCCGCTCCTTGACCTCCAGCGTGTGACGGCTGCTTCGAGCTGGACGCAACTTCTCTTGGACTCGTCCTCATCGTGGACATCTGCGTCACAGCGGCGGTGATGATGATGGTCTACAGGTGCACCAAGACGAAGACCTCCGCGTCCAAAGGTAAGGAGACAACGGCAGTGCAGCCGCCATCTTGTCCCTGATTGGACGTCTCCTCGTGCTGACGAAACCAGGTTGGACAATTGGTCTTTTGTCTTCTCATTGGTCTGTTGTCTTCTCATTGGTCTTTTGTCTTCTCATTGGTCTGTTGTCTTCTCATTGGTCTTTTGTCTTCTCATTGGTCTTTTGTCTTCTCATTGGTCTGTTGTCTTCTCATTTGTCTGTTGTCTTCTCATTGGTCTTTGTCTTCTCATTGGTCTGTTGTCTTCTCATTGGTCTGTTGTCTTCTCATTGGTCTTTGTCTTCTCAGTGGTCTTTGTCTTCTCATTGGTCTTTGTCTTCTCATTGTCTTCTCATTGTCTTCTGGGTCTCTGTTAGATTCTGATGCCGTTTCTTTTCTGTCCTCTTACAGGACCGTCCCGTGATGGAGGCCGAGGTCCGGTTGTCCCGTCACCTGACTACGAGGTAAAAAAGCTACAACCCGTTTCGATCAATCGGATCAATGATCCGTCTGAAGACAAACAAGAATCTTAAAGTTTTTGTGTCCTTCAGTATCCGAACCGGAAGACGCGGTCCCAGGACATTTACTCCAAGATGAGCGGGATGTGATCCCGCTGCGTCCCACCTGGACACGTCCTCCTGCGTCTTCTGTTCAGGGTCGTCTCGCCCTGGTGTTACCTGTCCAGTGTGATGTCACAAGTTAGCCTATGAGGTCATGATCAGCTGATCGGTGCCGGTCCTCTGTGTGCGTGCGTGTGTGTGTGTGTGTGTGTGTGTGTCTGTGTGTGTGTGTGTGTGTGACGCTGTCTGTTGTTCAGTGATGTCACAGGTAGCTCACCTGAGACAGGTAGAAATATTCAAACGGCGTGACGTTCAAATAAAATCCACTTTTGTTTTAGACGCGTGTTTCCTGTTTCACGTGTCACTGATAAACGACCAATCACGCGGCTGTGGGTTTGAGTCTCCGTGGAAACGAAGCCGCCTCAGAACCGCCACTCACATCCGGAGCGTCATCATCGTCTTCATCGTGAGTCTGCCGGCGTGATGAAGGCCCGTCTCCGGAAGCAACACGTTTAAAAAAAACGCGTTTAAAAAACACGCCTGAGTAGCTCCGCCCACCAGCCACCAGTTTGAAACACGCCCACTGCCCGTTATCTTCACCTGCTGCACGTCTGAGGTCAACGTCTTCCCACACACACACATTTACACACACGCGCGCGCACACGCGCATGCACACGTTTACTGTGCATGCGCACATAACATATTTATTATACTTTGTATATTTATAGTTCAAAGCTCCTGACTCCGCCCCTTTATCCTCATTAATATTAAGAACGCCCTCATGCTGGTTTTGCTGGCGCAGTTCTGCCCCCTTGTGGTCCGAACCGGTACTGAACCGAGTGGAGTATCCCTTTGATTTGAAACACATTAATGATGAGCCCACTAATGACGTCATTAAAGTCACATCCTTCATTCATTAATTCCATTGTTCGGCCTGAAGAACCCGTCACGCGCTGCACCTGACGTTCTGATGACGTCATTGAGGAGTAGGAGCAGGTGGGAGGTGGGAGGGGCAGGCCGGTTACTCCGCCCGCTCCGGTGGGAGGAGGCGGAGGAGGCGGAGGAGCAGCGAGTTGAGACGCGTCCTCGGAGCGGGTTCGGTCGGTCCACTCATCGGTCCAATGTGCGTCCCGGGGCTCGGTCTGCTCGCCGTCCTGTCCGGCCTGGCAGCTTCAGGTGAGAGGAGGGGGGGGGGGGCGTGACGTCATTCCTCCACACGTTTGTTCCGAGTGTTGGATTCGAGCTTGAACTTCTGACTGTTTGAAACTTGTAAACTTTCATCTGCGCTCGAATCCGACCGGAGAGAGGCGCGCGCGCCGGACCGGGGGTACCGATCACCGCTCAGCTGGTACCGGTAAAACCAGTGATGATCCGTCATGGAAACAAACCGACAACCCGTTCTGTGGGTCATTCAGAGCCCCCCCCCCAAACCGCACTGTGTTTCCGTTAATTGATCCTCCGCCGGGACCGGGACCGGGACCGGGACCGCCGTCCCGTGCGTCACTGGGAAACTAAAAGAAAGTTCTTGCCAAAGAAAAAGGGAAACAGGCGCAACCGGATCAGCCCAGATATACCGGGAATGTCTTTAGAGTGACGTCATGAGCGTTTTGGGTTGATCAGTCCCGTCCTCTAATGAGCGTCGCCTTCTGAAGCGGACGCACCTGCTTCCGGTCAGGATCCAGATCCAGATCCAGATCCAGATCCAGGATCCAGATCCAGGGCAATGAAGATCCCAGACTGAGTACTCAGTATTGATCGTATTGATTAAACATCAGCAGCAACACTGATCGGAAGAAGCTGATCACAGATTTAAACAAAACGACACAAATATAAAGAAAGAAAAACAAACTAAATGAAAACAGCCCCCAGATGAACTTATTATTGATTGCTCCGATCAATTAGCTGTGAGACATTCTGTTATTGATTTAAAACTCAATGCTAGCATGTCCTGCAGGTTTAGGTGTTTCTGTGCTAGCTCCACGCTAACATGCTAAATGGTGATGTCATATCTGTGGGCGTGCACTGACCCTAAACGTGGCCCGACAGCAGAAAGCTAACCTGTGGCCTTACGCTAGCGTCTGCTAGCAGTGATGGGGGGGGGGGGGGGGCGCCTTGCTCAAGGGCACCTCGGCGGGGCTCTGGAGGTAGACTGGCCCCTCTCCAGCCACACCGGTGGACGTCTGGAGGGTTGTGGTTCTGGACCCGGACCTGGTGCTGATGGAGACGGACTCTGTTTCGGCGCCGCTCGGCTGTCTCCGCCTCCTCAAACGGAGGAATGCGGCGTTCCTGTCCGACGTGTGTCGACTCGTCCGGCTTTACCGGTTTAGCACAGACGCAGTTTTCCAGGCGGGTCTCTGGCGCCGCGGCGGCTTGTCGTGTTGTGTGCAGGAGCGCCCCCTTCAGGCTAGCAAACACCTGACGTAGCGTAGCCGCGCGAACGCCGCACCAGATTGCTGAAATCACGCCATTGATTGATGATGAAGCTGCTTTCTCAAACCGATCGATGATATTGATTTGTTGCTGACTGCGGTGGATTGATCGGACCCGGACCGGACTGTTCAATGTAGCGTGAATGTTAGCTCGTTAGCTAGATGCTAATAACAGTGACATCACAGACCGGTTTCATCTGGTCCATAAACATGTGAAGCCGGCGTCGGACTCCGGTGGGCGGGGACCGTCGGACTAGCACGCGTGCTAGCCGTGCTAGCCGGGCTAGCCGTGCCACGCGCGCCTCAGGTTGCCGCCCCCCGGCTGAGACGCTCATCCGCTGGACGCTGCCGCCGCCCCGACACGCAGACAAACATCGGCGGTTGGGCGTGTGTTTGGGTTTGTGTGGTCGGCGTTCCAGCGATCAGCCAATCAGAGGCAGAGTAGGGCGGATCGCGGCTTCGCCTTAATCACCGTTTCCCGGCTGACAAACAAGACGACTGTCGTTTGTGGTTGTTGCGGTAACTTCCTGTTCCCGAGGGTTAGACCTCCTCCTGGGGTCCCCCTTTGGACCATTAAGGACCGCCCCCCATCCGTTACCTGAGCCTCCTGTTCCCGTCTGGAGCCCAAACCCACGACCCGCTTTGTCCCGAGCGTTTCCTCTCCGACCGGTAGCGGCGCCTCGGGTTTCCTGCCGGGCTCCTTTTGTTTCTGACCCGGCCGGGAAGCAGCGCCACGAAGCCGGTTTCCTGCTCCTGAAACGACTTTCCGTCGCGGCGCTCTGTATACTGTAATGGAAACTGTCGCCGCGGTAACGCCACCATCCTGTGACGAGACGGAGCCGAGCGGGTCCGACTGCAGCGCCGTGAACCCAGAACGTTTCCAGGAACCGAGTCCGGTCGGAGTCGGGTGTTGAGGGATCAATAAATCCCTCCTGATTGTGGGTGGAGTCACAACGCCCCGGGTTGATATTGTCATGGTTACCATCACCATGGAAACGATCAGGTAGGGTGGGCGTTTCAAATGCCAGACTCAAACGTGGGACCGTTCTGGTTTGGTGTTTGAGTCCAGGTCCTCGTTAGCCGGTCGCTACATAGCTCTCTGCTAACAGGCCGTCACCCCCCCCCCCCCGGGGGTGTGGTCAGCAGGATGTTCATATGTAAACCACAAAGATAAACAAACAGCCCAGCAGCTTATCTGCTCCCTAAACGCCGTCCCTTCCTCCTCCTCCTCCATGCTGCTGACCGGCTGAAGAGGAGCGGCACACCCCCCGACCCCCCCGAGGGAGTTTTCAGGAATGGGACGTTATTCCGGGGCGGGGCTGCAGATCTTCACCTGATTGATCCTATCTGTTTAATGGATTGGCATGTGTGTGTGTGTGTGTGTCCGTGTGTGTGCGTGTGTGTGTGTGTGTGTGTGTGCGTGTGCGTGTGCGTGTGTGTGTGCGTGTGCGTGTGCGTGTGTGTGTGTGTGTGTGTGTGTGTGTGTTTGTGTTTATTCATTCCATCCAGTCTTCTTTCAGTTTGTTTCTCCTGCCGGGTCCCAGACGGGAGCGTTCCCGGGTCCCTGACGGGAGCGTTCCCGGGGGCCCAGACGGGAGCGTTCCCGGGGCCCAGACGGGAGCGTTCCCGGGTCCCTGACGGGAGCGTTCCCGGGGGCCCAGACGGGAGCGTTCCCGGGGCCCTGACGGGAGCGTTCCCGGGTCCCTGACGGGAGCGTTCCCGGGGGCCCAGACGGGAGCGTTCCCGGGGCCCTGACGGGAGCGTTCCCGGGTCCCTGACGGGAGCGTTCCCGGGGGCCCAGACGGGAGCGTTCCCGGGTCCCAGACGGGAGCGTTCCCGGGGCCCTGACGGGAGCGTTCCCGGGGCCCTGACGGGAGCGTTCCCGGGTCCCAGACGGGAGCGTTCCCGGGGGCCCAGACGGGAGCGTTCCCGGGGGCCCAGACGGGAGCGTTCCCGGGTCCCAGACGGGAGCGTTCCCGGGGGCCCTGACGGGAGCGTTCCCGGGGCCCTGACGGGAGCGTTCCCGGGTCCCAGACGGGAGCGTTCCCGGGTCCCAGACGGGAGCGTTCCCGGGTCCCAGACGGGAGCGTTCCCGGGTCCCTGACGGGAGCGTTCCCGGGGCCCTGACGGGAGCGTTCCCGGGTCCCTGACGGGAGCGTTCCCGGGTCCCTGACGGGAGCGTTCCCGGGTCCCAGACGGGAGCGTTCCCGGGTCCCTGACGGGAGCGTTCCCGGGGCCCTGACGGGAGCGTTCCCGGGTCCCAGACGGGAGCGTTCCCGGGTCCCAGACGGGAGCGTTCCCGGGTCCCAGACGGGAGCGTTCCCGGGTCCCAGACGGGAGCGTTCCCGGGTCCCAGACGGGAGCGATCCCGGGTCCCTGACGGGAGCGTTCCCGGGTCCCAGACGGGAGCGTTCCCGGGTCCCAGACGGGAGCGTTCCCGGGTCCCAGACGGGAGCGTTCCCGGGTCCCAGACGGGAGCGTTCCCGGGTCCCAGACGGGAGCGTTCCCGGGGGCCCAGACGGGAGCGTTCCCGGGGGCCCAGACGGGAGCGTTCCCGGGGGCCCAGACGGGAGCGTTCCCGGGTCCCAGACGGGAGCGTTCCCGGGGGCCCAGACGGGTCCCTGACGGGAGCGTTCCCGGGGGCCCAGACGGGTCCCTGACGGGAGCGTTCCCGGGGGCCCAGACGGGAGCGTTCCCGGGTCCCTGACGGGAGCGTTCCCGGGGGCCCAGACGGGAGCGTTCCCGGGGCCCTGACGGGAGCGTTCCCGGGTGCGTCCCGTTTAAGGCGTCCCGTGTTGTTGCAGGCGTGCTGCAGGTGGGCGGGATGCGTATCTACACGTCGGGGGACGTGGAAGCCGTCAACGGGACGGACGTCCGTCTGAAGTGCACGTTTCACAGCTCGTCTCCCGTCAATCCCGGCGCCGTCGTCGTCTCCTGGAGCTTCAGGCCGCTGAAGCCGGGCCGCGAGGAGTCGGTGAGTCCCCGCCCCCTCGGTCGGTGCGTCCCCGCCCCCCGGAGCGTCCCATGTCCACGTGACTCTTCATCCTCCCACTCTTCCTCTCTCAGGTGTTCCACTACCAGCAGCGCCCTTACCCTCCTGTAGAGGGCATCTTCAGGAGGCGTGTCCACTGGGCCGGTGACGTCATGGGCAACGACGCCTCCATCATCGTCCAGCAGGTGAAGTTCACCTACAATGGCACCTACATCTGTCAGGTGAAGAACCCGCCGGACGTCCACGGCGCCGTGGGAGAGATCCGCCTCCGCGTGGTGACCACAGGTCAGTGGCGACGCCCACGGCGTGGGCGGGTCGGAACCCGTTCCTCCTTCATTGTCCTCCTTCTCTTCCTGCAGCGTCTTTCTCCGAGCTCCTCCTCCTGGCGCTGGCCGTCGGCGGCGGCATCACCGCCGTGGTCGTCCTCCTCATCGTCATTATGTCCTGCAGGCGGTGCAGAAAGCGGAGACGGACGCAGCGGGACGGGAGCGAAGACGCTCCCCGGAAGGCGAGGAAAGACCCGACGGCGTGGTAAGAACGGCTCGGCGGGACACGAGGACTAACTCTGGGCTCGGGGCTTCTCTCCTGCTGGACGCCTCCACCGTCCTCTCCGGTGTTTGGACGTCTGGACCGGTGACGGGCGGCTGTCCTTTACCAGAGCCGCGTTCAGGTGTCCCCAGACCGCCGTTACATCCCCGGGGAAATACGATTTATCACGACGGCCGCCAAACACACTTCCTGTTTCCCATTTTGATTACGTAGACCCACTTCCTGTTTCCCGTTTTGATGCCGTAGACACACTTCCTGTTTCCCGTTTTGATGACGTAGACACGCTTCCTGTTTCCCGTTTTGATGCCGTAGACACACTTCCTGTTTACCATTTTGATGACGTAGACACGCTTCCTGTTTCCCGTTTTGATGCCGTAGACACACTTCCTGTTTCCCGTTTTGATGCCGTAGACACACTTCCTGTTTCCCGTTTTGATGACGTAGACACACTTCCTGTTTCCCGTTTTGATGCCGTAGACACACTTCCTGTTTCCCGTTTTGATGACGTAGACACACTTCCTGTTTCCCGTTTTGATGACGTAGACACACTTCCTGTTTCCCGTTTTGATGACGTAGAGCGATGGAGCAATCACGCCTAACAGCTTCACCACACGAACCCGTGGACACGTCCACAGGGACCCGTGGACACATCCACAGGGACCCGTGGACATGTCCACGGGACGACTCTGCTGTCCTTTCCGCTTGTGTCCCCTCTAAGGGACCAACCGACACGCCGGAGACGTTGAAGTCTCATTCTCCACCAATCAGCTCCTTCCCTGGTGTCTTCTGGGACTTCCTGTTTCTCTCTTGGGCTTTCAGATCCGTCTGTGGGCGGAGCTCTAAAGGACACGCTGCTGTCGTCTCTGACCAATCAGATTCATTCCACACTGACTTGGAGGAAGTATTCCCGCCCCTCTCGGCCAATCAGATCTCTGCTCTCCTGAGCTGCTGTCCGTCTCTGTGCATGATGCGGCGTCCCGGTTGCTGTCCTCACCCCGGTGCGTGTCTCCCTGTCCCGTCTGTCCCAGCCACCCGCTGAGGGCCGTCCACCTCTACCTATCACAGACGTCCATAGAGATTGACAGTTCAGACGGGATGATCTCGGATCCCAGCACCAAAGACTCCAGCTCGGAGGAGGAAGAGGATCCGAGCTCAGACGACGACGACGACGACTTTAACGATTCCGACTGAGGGGGGGGGGGGACGAGGGGGTGCTGATGGGAAGTCTGCTGGACGGAAAGTCCTGCCGAGAGGGAACAATAAAAAGCTGCTGCGTCCAGAAACGGGCGGGAAGCCGATCGGAGCGCCGAGGCCTTCGGGAATCTCGCTGGATCCACGCTGGCCGGCAGCCGGGAGAATCCATCCACGTGGTTTCCATGGAAACAGGAAGAACTCCATCCGAGCATCGTTTAATCAGCAGCCAATCAGAAGCAGGACAGGAAACGATGCTGAGACCGACTGTAGCATGTTAGCAGGGCGCTAGCACAACATAGCAGGTTAGCCTGCTGATATCAGACAATGTGAAGTCTCAGTCTCCGCCCACACATATGACATCATCGTTTAGCATGTTAGCAGGGCGCTAGTGTGGGACAACAGGCTAGCACTGTGCCGCGAGGCCGCGTTTGTCCCGAGGACGGGATGGACCGGCTCCGCCCGTGTTCCGACCCGGCCCAACCAAGCGATGCTCGTCGTCCTATTGGTCGCTGTGAGTCACATGACCTGGTGAGTCAGAATGAGGAGCGTCTAAAGATTCCAGAAACATTTCCCGCCTCCAGTTTTCAAACCTCGATGGTCATCGTTCGTGTTTTACCTGAGTTCCGTCCCCCCGCCTGTCCCCCGCCTGTCCTCATGTCCCATCAGACGATAGTCTGGAGGACAACACGAGCGGCGAGCGGCGAGGAGGCGTGTCTGAGCCGACCGTGACATCACAGCCGGATCTGAAACCCCGTCTACTAACCATCACGCCGCTGACTGCGTATTAAGTGTATTATAAAAGTAGAAGTATTTTACCGTGTTTTTGTACATGTCACTGTTAAAGAGCTTTTATAAATAAAGTTGTTCAATAAACACGCCTTCACCAGCCTGATGCTGCTACGTCCTCTTATCCGTGTTTATGTGTCCTCCAGCGTGGACCCGCAAACGGTCCGGCTGGTCCAGGTCCTGCTGGTCCAGGTCCTGCTGGTCCAGGTCCGGCTGGTCCAGGTCCGGCTGGTCCAGGTCCTGCTGGTCCAGGTCCGGCTGGTCCAGGCCCTGCTTCCTGATCCAAAGTTGATTCATTGAAATGTTTTATTTAAAGTCCTGCATTTGAGAATGAAGTCATGATGAGAAGAAGGAGAGGACATGTCCCTCACACTCTCAGTGGACATGTCCTCCTCGGTGGACATGTCCCGGGTTCAAGTCCCTCCCTGCAGCTCCGGTGAATCGGTCCCGGGTGTGGGCGTGTCTCCGTCTGTGTGTGTGAGAGCTGGCGAAGTGTCCGGGGTGTACCTGTAAACAAGAAGACGGACGGATGGACATTGCTCTCCCGTCCAGGTCAGGTGGGTCCTACCTGTGGAGGTGTGGCGTTTCAGCGAGGGTTGGGCTCCGGGTTTGATTAAAGTCAAAGTGGGAGGAGCTTCATGACAGTCAGACACAGACGTCGAGTGTTGGTCGTCGCCTGTCTCAGGTGAGGACGGTGCGTTTGTCTCGCTCGCTGCTCCTCCGGGTGGGCGGAGCCTGCTGCTGCATTCCTCCACAGACTCCGACACGGACAGGTAGCAGCAGGAGGAAGCAGGCAGCTCTGTGGAATGCAGCTTCTGGTTTCACACAGGTGCAGCCGCGAGTCTCACCTGAGCTCCAAGGCGGCGTTGCCATGGTGACCAGCCTCTTCACACACACAGGTACAGCCGGGAGTCTCACCTGAGCTCCAAGGCGGCGTTGCCATGGTGACCAGCCTCTTCACACACACAGGTACAGCCGGGAGTCTCACCTGAGCTCCAAGGCGGCGTTGCCATGGTGACCAGCCTCTTCATGAAACAGGTGTTTATGCTAGCATAAAAGGCTTGAACGCTTTGTCGACGCCCCCTTCAGAATGCCCACCTTTGGTTGGGAGACATTTGCGCCTCTGATGATGCAATGCAGCGTGATGACATCATCGCAGAGGACAGCCCCGCCCAGTAAGGGTCATTACTGGGGGCGTGGAGGAGTCACGTGACCAGAGACAGCAGCGTCTGTCACTATAAGCTAGCATCAGCTAAGCTAACTGACGTTTAGACACGGGTCCACCTTAAGCCCGGTCCACCTTAACTGAACGTATCGATAACCTGGTGAGTGTCCTTCCGTCCTTCCGTCCTTCCGTCCTTCCGTCCTGCGTTACTCCCGGTCAGCGCCACTTCCTGGTTCACCTGTTCGGCAGGTATTGAGCTCGCGCAGCGTTGCGTCATGACGCCGTGAACACCGAAGGCTTGACGTCAATCTCCGTGGTCGGTGTCGTCATGAGAGCGCGTTCCCGGGAGAACATGAAGCCGAAGGTCTCCGTGCTGGGCCTGGTTCGGGTCCTGGTTCTGGTCCTGGTTCTGGTCCACTGCTTCGGTAAGTCCGCCGGACGCGTTCCGGGGCAGCTGGTCGGACCGGACGGAAGTCCTCGGCTGTTCCGGTGTCGGAATGTGACGCAAATTAGAATGAGCTCGGCCAATGGTGAACTTCCGCGCAGCCGCGGGGGACACGGGGGACACGGGGGGGACACGGGGGACGCCTGGCGGGACGTCCCGGACCGACCAGGGACACCGGAGACGCACCCGGAGTCCCGTGGATCGAAGACAAATCTAAAGCGTGTCCATTGGGCAGCTGTCTTTTACCTGCGTTCATGTTTATTGATCTGAATATTTGATCATTTAACGCTGAGGGTGGGGGGCGGGCCCATCAGGAACCACATGACTGCTGATTGGAGGACAGGTGTGTGATGTCATAGGTGCAGCAGCATAAACGGTTACTTCTGATTGGACGTCTGCTTTATTCACTGTTCATTTTGTCCTCCCCTCTAGCCCCGCCCCCCGCCTCCTGCATCACAGTCAACACACCTGCAGAGCTCCACGCCTCCAGAGGGGGCGACGTGGTTCTGTCCTGCAGCTTCACGTCCACCCAGACGCCGACCAGCAAGATGATGGTGGACTGGTCCTACCGGCCCCAGAGCGGGGGGCCCCCACAGACGGTGAGTCGGCCTCGCCCGTTGGCATGGCAACGCACCTGGTGGGACAGGTGAGGGGCTAGCTCGTTAGCGCTCGCCTGCTACGCTTGTTTAAGGTCCTCCTGTAACACGCTGAGACAGCTGACGAGCTACATGCTAACATGCTAGCCAACCAGGAAGCTTAGGGAGGAGCTAACGGAGACGCGGAACTACAAACGCTGAAGAAGTTGGGCTCTCTCTCTCTCTCTCTCTCTTTCTCCCTCTTTCTCTCTCTTTCTCTCTTTCTCTCTTTTTCTCTCTCTTTCCTTTATTTCTCTCTTTCTCTCTCTCTCTCTCTCTTTCATTTCTTTCTCTCTCTTTCTCTCTCTCTCTTTCTCTCTCATTTTCTCTTTCCTTTCTTTCTCTCTTTCTCTCTCTTTCCTTTATTTCTCTCTTTCTCTCTCTTTCTCTCTCTCTCTCTTTCCTTTATTTCTCTCTCATTTTCTCTTTCCTTTCTTTCTCTCTTTCTCTCTCTCTCTCTCTCTTTCATTTCTTTCTCTCTCTTTCTCTCTCTCTCTTTCTCTCTCATTTTCTCTTTCCTTTATTTCTCTCTCTCTCTCTCCTTTATTTCTCTCTCTCTTTCTCTCTCTCTTTCATTTATTTCTCTCTCTTTCTCTCTCATTTTCTCTTTCCTTTCTTTCTCTCTCTCTTTCTCTCTTTCCTTTATTTATCTCTCTTTCTCTCTCTCTCTCTCTCTTTCCTTTATTTATCTCTCTTTCTCTCTCTCTTTCTCTCTCTCTCTCTTTCCTTTATTTATCTCTTTTTCTCTCTCTCTTTCTCTCTCTCTCTCTTTCCTTTATTTATCTCTCTTTCTCTCTCTTTCATTTCTTTCTCTCTCTCTTTCATTTCTTTCTCTCTCTTTCTCTCTCTCTCTCTCTCTTTCTCTCTCTCTCTTTCTCTCTCATTTTCTCTTTCCTTTCTTTCTCTCTTTCTCTCTCTTTCCTTTATTTCTCTCTTTCTCTCTCTTTCTCTTTCCTTTATTTCTCTCTCATTTTCTCTTTCCTTTCTTTCTCTCTCTCTCTCTCTCTCTCTCTCTTTCCTTTATTTCTCTCTCATTTTCTCTTTCCTTTCTTTCTCTCTCTCTCTTTCCTTTATTTCTCTCTCTCTTTCTCTCTTTCCTTTATTTATCTCTCTTTCTCTCTCTCTCTCTCTCTTTCCTTTATTTATCTCTCTTTCTCTCTCTCTCTTTCCTTTATTTATCTCTCTTTCTCTCTCTTTCATTTCTTTCTCTCTCTTTCTCTCTCTCTCTCTCTCTCTCTCTTTCCTTTATTTATCTCTCTTTCTCTCTCTCTCTCTTTCCTTTATTTATCTCTCTTTCTTTCTCTTTCATTTCTTTCTCTCTCTTTCTCTCTCTTTCATTTCTTTCTCTCTCTCTTTCATTTCTTTCTCTCTCTTTCTCTCTCTCTCTCTCTCTCTCTCTCTCAGCGTATCTTCTCATGGTGTGTTCAATGACCGTCCGTCTTTTCTCCTCTGGTGGGTTCGTAGTTGTGTTCAGACTCATTTTACCGCCTGGTTCTGTTTGGGTCTCTGGTTCCGTGCGGCTCCTGAAACAGAACCTGCATTAAGGTCCAGCCCCGCCTTGTGGTCTCAGCAGGAAGTCCAGCTGCTGCCGTCCTCTTCTCTGTGGTGCCGTTGCGGTCGTGTTTGCGTTCAGATGGATCCATCCGACCCACTCAGTCCTCCAAGCCGCCCCCCCCGGGTCGACCAATCCACTAGAGATCCACCGCAGGATTTAAGCGGCTCCATTTGGACCCGTGCGGTTCTGTGTAATTGCATTTGGACCGTGGGAACCCTTTATGGACTCACTTCCTGTCGGAGCGCTCCGAGTTGAGTGGGTTCTAATGTGTGGCTGATGTGAGTGGAATCGTTAGGGAGGAGGAGGACCCGGGGGGCGGGGCTTGTTGTCACGTTCCGTACGGGAAAAATCACTTAAGAGGAAACGTGAAAACGATTGTTTCAGCTGATGATGTCATCGGTCCAAGAGTTTGAACCCGAAACATTTAGAACCAAGAGCAGCAAGGCTAACAAGCTAGCTAACAGGCTAGCTAACAGGCTAGCTAACAGGCTAGCTAACAGGCTAGCTAACAGGCTGGTTAACAGGGTCGCTAACAGGCTGGCTAACAGGCTAGCTAACAGCTGATGGTAGAACTGGACGGCCTGTTCTGGACTCGTCACCATCGGACCGCTGCCGGACACAGGAAGTGTTCTGGAGGTGTCGGGTTACAGAACGACTCTTTACCGAGTTTATTTAATGCAGTTTGAAACGTCACATGATCGTCTGATCCAGTCGGGTCTGAATCAAACCACAGCCTCCTCGTCTCCTGCCTTTCTTCTCCTCCTCTTCTCCTCTCTTCTCCTCGTCTCCTGCCTTTTTTCTCCTCCTCGTCTCCTGCCTTTCTTCTCCTCCTCTCCTCCTCGTCTCCTGCCCTTCTCCTGTTCTCCTGCCTTTCTTCACCTCCTCCTTGTCTCCTGCTCTCCTCCTCTTCTTCTCCACCTTCTATGTCCCGCCCCCAGCCCTGCCTGAATAATGTCCATTGGTTCTCCTCCTCTTCTCCTCCCTCCAGTTCTTCCACTTCTCCTCTCAGGCCTTCCTTCCTCCCGACGGTCAGTTTGTCCGGCGGATCCGGTGGCAGGGCGTCCCGGCCCGCGGGGACGCCACCATCGCTCTGGTCAACGCCACCTTGAAGGACAACGGGACGTACACGTGCTCCGTCAGGAACCCCCCCGACGTCCACGGGTCCCCCACCTCACAGACGGTCCTCACCGTCACGCCCAAGCGTGAGGCGGAGCTACACGGTTACACGCGCGACCAATCCGACACGCCCGGGCGTCGCCGTGGTTAATGTCTGCCTGACTCCTCCCACAGCGCCCAGCACCCGCTTCTCCGACGTCGCCGTCCTCCTCGCCTTCATCCTCCTCCCCTCTGGTGGAATCACGCTCTTTCTGATTGGACGGATGCTTCGTCCCAGGAAGAAGCTCGGCCAATCGAAGGCCTACAGGTCACCCATCGAGGTCACCGAGGGGTGAGTCCGACCAATGACGACCCGGTTCCTCTGCTGGACCCGGTTCCTCCCGCTGGACCCGGTTCCTCCCGCTGGACCCGGTTCCTCTGCTGGACCCGGTTCCGCTGGTTTCTGTGACATTTCTCCCAGAACAGAAAGTTTCCCGTCTGTGTTTTCCTGTGCAGAGAGGAGTATTACGCCCCCCCACTTGGGGGAAAAGGGAGGGGCTCCACCTGCTGTGACCTCTACCTGACGGTAAGGTCGGGGCGTCAGAAATGACTGTTTTCTAACACCTGGATTTCTTTCTTTTCTTTCTTTTCTTTCTGTTTCTTTCTGTTTCTTTCTGTTTCTTTCTTTTCTTTCTGTTTCTTTCTGTTTCTTTCTTTTCTTTCTTTTCTTTCTGTTTCTTTCTGTTTCTTTCTGTTTCTTTCTGTTTCTTTCTGTTTCTTTCTTTTCTTTCTGTTTCTTTCTGTTTCTTTCTTTTCTTTCTTTTCTTTCTTCCTGTTTTTTTGTCCGTCTTCTGACCGTCTGATCTTCTGGACCAGGACTCTGAGGATGACGAGGACTACTACAATCTGAAGAAGCAGCGTCCCCGGGATGAAGACTACGCTGAGTCGCAGTGCTAGAGACCCCTGCTGGTTGGGAGGTGTAACGGAACCCAGGTGGAAATCAACCCTGGAATCTTTCCTTCCAGACTTTGTTGATAGTTTCTCAATTTCCCGACCTCCTGATTGGATGAAGTTTTTTTTGTATATATTGCACTTCAGATGATTTTTTTCATGAAGGAAATTTATTTTGTCTAATTTATTCCACTTGTAATGAAAGTTTTTCACGTTTGCCTGATTTATTTCATATTTGGACAGAAAATAAATTCCCACTGTGGAAACATTCCTTCTTCGGAGCGTTGAATGTTTCTGTAATATTCCTTTAATAAAGTCCGTGCGTTTCCTCCTGAAGCTGGTTTCAATAATTCACACGCTGTCGGAACAATTATCTTTCATGCTTCACCTGGATCGCCATGGCAACAGCATCCTGACCACATACAGGAAGAAAAAGTGCTGCAGATGACAACGGAGAAAGAAAAGAAAAAGAAAAGGCAAAATGAAATAAAGGTAGAAAGAATGAAATGAAGAAAAATAGGAAAATAAAAAAGTGGAATGAAAGGAAAAAATGAAAACAAAAATCAAATGTGTAAAAAGTTTTTCAAAGGTTTAGATAAAAAAAATATTCTAGTGTCTGAAAAAACGAGAAAAAAAGCACCCTGTGTGTGTGAGTGTGAGTGTGTCATCTCCACTTCCTGGTCGTGATGACACCCTGATGATGTCATCGGCCTGCTCCATGTGGCTGACTGGCGATCACCGGGAAGTCTCAGCGGGTTCACGGTTTCACCG
>NC_090907.1:401869-409369 GCF_040956055.1 Brachionichthys hirsutus | reverse complement strand
TTTTGTGTGGCAATGATTTCCTCGTGTCGGGGGAGTTTCCAGCGTGAAGTTTTGTGGCTCAAGCTAACAGCTAACCAGGAAGGCGTGATGAAGATGATGATGATGATGATGATGATGATGAGTGTCTGTTCCCTGTCTGTCCCCTCCCAACAGTTAACCTGCATTGTGAACGCACGATGGCAATGCACCTTCTGTTAGAACGCCGCCGCGGCGCCCGGAGAATAGAATGTAACCCGAGACGAGCGGCGGCCCCCAATCAGGACGCCCGTTTCTCCGGCTCCGCCCCCTCAACAAACGGCGTTCGCTCACATATACAGTAAAGGACCTGTCGCTATGATATAGATTCAGCTAGCAGTAGCATGAACCATCCAACCAGATGCATGATGGAACTCTCCCTCTGAGGGGAACGTTACCGGGCGTGGCGGCTTCTTTTCGATGTCTTTGATGTTGTTATGATGGTTTCTAGCAATTGGAAAAATACTGATGTTCCAAAAAAAAGTTTAAAAAACATCAAAGAAATGGTCAAAAAGACTTTTTCCATGTTGAGTGATCGATCGCGTGAGAATAAACACGCTTTAATGTCTGTTTTCAGAATAAAGCAAATGTGCCAATTACCATCACATGGCCTGGGATTTGTTTGGCCCCGCCCCCCATGTCACATGATCTCCGGCCGCCCAATGAAAAGAGCAGAACTCAGCGTCTCCAGTTTAAATAACTTTATCCTCCAAAACCACAAAACAAAAACAGCTCCTCCTCATCTTTCTCCTCCTTCACCTCCTTGTTATCCTCCTTTTCCTCGTTCTCATCCTCCTCCTCGTCTTTCTCCTCATCTTTTTCCTCCTTCTCCTCCTCCTCATTCACCTCCTTCTCCTCGTCTTTCTCCTCCTCATCTTTTTCCTCCTTCTCCTCGTCTTTCTCCTCCTCCTCCTCCTCCTCCTTCTCCTCCTCATCTTTCTCCTCCTTCTCCTCCTCCTCCTTCTCCTCCTCCTCCTTCACCTCCTTCTCCTCGTCTTTCTCCTCCTCATCTTTCTCCTCCTTCTTCTCCCTCCTCCTCCTCCTCCCCTCCTCCTCCTCGTCATTATCCTCCTCCTTCTCCTCCTCATCTTTCTCCTCCTTCTCCTTCTCCTTCTCCTCCTCGTCATTATCCTCCTCGTCTTTCTCCTCCTCCTCCTCCTCCTCCTCCTCCCCTTTGACACCTTTCAGTGAACGTGAGGATGATGACACCGGCCTGATGAAGACGACGCGTCGGAACGTTTTATTTCAGCCACAGATAAATAAAGTCAATATGATTACCAGCGAACCGGATATCACTACTTTCAAAATAAAAGAGCACCAACCTGCCTTCCGGCGCTGATCCTGACAGTGACGCGCTGCTGCCATCTGCTGGTTTCACCCGGAACTACGTCACCAGGTCCTCGGCCGTGGTTCTCCTCAGAGTCCGGTCCGGCTCGAGGACTTCGGTTCCGGTCGGGACCTCCTGCACAGGTGAGCGCAGGTGTCTCAGAGCTCACCTGTGCAGGGGTGGAGCAGGAAGTCCAGGTTTAGGGTCACTTCCGGGTCCATGATGGCCAGACATTGATTATCGTCCAGCAGTCCTATCAGGTGGAGTGAATGCTACAAAGCTAAACATGCTAACAGCCGCGGAACCGCCTTCAGCCGGAACACGGATCCAGTTCTGATTCTTTTTATCCGGTCCAATCAGCGCGAGGTGACGTCACTACGGTAAGAGCGGCAGGTCACGTGACTGTGCGCCGCTTCTTTACCATGAATATTTTGTTTCTTTGATAATTTGTGGTAATTTTGCTCAAATCTTTCCAGAATAAAAACCCTGCACCTCCTCCTGCACCTCCTCCTGCAGCTCCTCCTGCAGCTCCTCATAAGTCTTATTTTAATGTGTGGAATATTTACCTCCAACAAGGAGGTTCTGTTTATCGAGACGACCCAGACGGTTCTGCACGGAACTGGATGAAGATTTCAGGAATTGTTACCAGAAACAGGAATAAATTCTGGTTCTGATCCAGAAGAGATTCTGGATTAACATTAACATCACAGTTAATACTACTACTACTACTACTACTACTACTACTAACCACTACTACTACTGCTAGTACCACTACGGCCCGATCTGAACCAACAGGAAACGTCTTCTGGTTCTGATCCAGATCTAAGAACAGTCTAGAACCTTCTGGTGCTGATCCAGTTAGGAGGGGGACGAGCTGCTTCTCTGGGTAAATGTTTGCTCTAACCTAACCTTTGACCCTTCCTGCTCCTCCTCCTGTTCTCTCCCTGCTCTTCTTCCGTGGTGCTTCAGTCCAGACTTGTCCCGGTTTGCTGACACCTGGTGGTGGAATGTGTTGCTGCACCCGGAACAGACCGACGCCCTCAGACAGCAGGAAACAACAGACTCGGTTTTATTGGCGTTACCATGGCGATCAACACAAACAGCACCGCGACGATTCTGATTGGACGCCTGATCCTCAACAAACTCAAACGTTTTCTCGTTCGGCGCCGTTACATTTGTAAACCGACGCGGTAAGAACAGAACAGGAACAGCTGATGGAGAACCCAGACTTTACAGAACCATATTTACAGAGAGGAACCCAGAGAAGAACCGGAACCCGAGGGTCATTATGGGAACCGGCAGTCCTCAGGGAGCTCTGATCCGGATCAGAACCGGCACACGCCTGCATCCTGGATCTCAAGGCTTCAGTGGAGAGCCGGGTCCGTTGGTGGAAACCGTCAAACACCTGAATCTGGACCAGGAAGGGGGTCTAATGTGGGTCCAGTTCCTTACCTGACGAATCTAGTCCTGTTTTGGGGGCTTTTGGGGGGGGGGGTCATAGATGAGGTTGTTCCCGTACAAAAACTGTCTCTCTGGGATTATACCATCACATCCTGAAGGGGCGTGGCCAAACTAACAGTTCAGCCCCCCCCCCCCCCCCCCAATGAAAGGACGCCTGTGTGGTTGATACAGAGCGCCATGGCTTTTACTTCGGAGCTTCTTATTGGCTGGTTTTGACTTTAACTAAGATTCCAGACACGATTCCGGGCGGGTCAAACGAACGTGGTCCAGGTTCTGCTCCGGTCCGAGGCCGGCCCGGTTCCACCCTGAGGGTTCCAGTATGTGACGGACAGACTCACTGAAACACGACCGCTGCTGACACGCTAGCATCCTCGCTAAAGGTTAGCCACAGGATAAAAAGCATCAACGTGGTAGAAAAACATCAGGCTAATCCACGTTGCCGTGGAAACAGACGTGTTTAAATGTAGGAAACAAAGATTCCATGAAGCAATGAGAGTGCGAAACCCTTCGAATCCGGTTTGGCTTCCATCGAGTCTCTGACGAGCTCCACGCTTAGGAACAACGAGAACACGGCGCTCTGGAGCGTGGCGCCGTTCCGCATGCGTGTCGTACAGAACCATCTCCGCCGGGTCGTCCGAGCCGAGCAGCCGGGTCCAAATAAAGGCAGCGGATAGTTTCAGTCTAAAGATCTTTCTGTCTGGAGCCGCACAAAATGTGATGCGAGTCGTCTTCTTCGACTCTTTTTTGATTCATGGAGCGGCGTCGGCGAAACACAGAACATGGCAGTTAATGGCACGGCGTGGTTAAACAGGTGACTCGTCTGCACAGCGAGGGAATCATTACTCAGCATCCGTCCGTCAAAGCTGGACGAGCCAAACAGGCTTTACTCATGCACTCGCAGCGCCCCCCGCTGGTGTGGAGGGCATTTACGGGCTCTGTTTCAGGCCGGATCAGAAACATTTAGTCCTCTTAAACGGCTCCGTCCGTTAAATGAAGCTAAAGCGTCCGAGGAAAAAAAATTATATCAGGAGCTTTTCTTCAAAATCAGAAAAAAATACAGATTTTACTTAAACCACAAGAAAAAAATGGACTAAAATGTAAAACTGGACTAAATGTAAAACTTGACTAAAATGTAAAACCAGACAAAAATGTAAAACCGGACTAAAATGTAAAACCGGACTAAAATGTAAAACTGGACTAAAATGTAAAAGTGGACTAAAATGTAAAAGCGGACTAAAATGTAAAACTGGACTAAAATGTAAAAGTGGACTAAAATGTAAAAGCGGACTAAAATGTAAAACTGGACTAAAATGTAAAACAGGACTAAAATGTAAAAGTGGACTAAGTGAGCGCATCCGTGAAACATGTTTCGTTGGTTTAGTTCTGAACCTACAAGCTAAACACAATCTTCCATTCCCGCCATCGTCTCCGCGACAACAAACGGAACAAGCTTCCGATGGCGTGGTAGAGTTCTTCATCCTCGGTAAAGTCTTCCTCAGAAACACGGAAATTCTTCATAATAGTATCAGGACGTCGGATTCAAGTATATTTACACAGAAAAAATAACCTCAATATCATAGCGCCATATTAAAACACACACGTCTCGGAAAGAGCAAAAGGAAGTCATTCATTGGTGTCGTACGCGTTGGATCCGACTCCAGCAGAACTCTGAGGAAGCTGGATGGAGGTGAAGGAGGCGTGGCGGAGGAGGCGCGGCAGAGGAGGCGCGGCAGAGGAGGCGCGGCAGAGGAGGCGCGGCGGCGCCGGGACGGCCGCTCGCTCACTCAGCATCTCAGGAATACAAAATGTGACTATGTACAGTACCCATCGATAAAACCGCAGCTAAAGGATGAAGATGACGCAGGTATTCATCACCAGACTTCCTCAGAGTGACGGGCGGTACCGGATCGACCCGCCGGGTCTGGGGGATCGGATTACTGCAATACCGACAGAATCCGTCCCTCGGTCTTAATATCGTTAGCAGATATTTGGCAGAACCTTTAAACACTTGGATGAATCTAAAATTTAAGAAACAAATATCGTTGGCGTCCCCGAACCCGAACCCGGACCCGGACCCGGACCCGGACCCGGACCCTCCCCGAGCAGAACCAACGAAGAAGAGACTAAAACGGAGAATCTGGAAAAGAGCGGTTTGCTTGTTCTGTCCTTGATTTCACATTTTACTCAGAGCCCCAGAGCAGGGAGGAGTCATGATGCAAACAGTCTGGGGAGGAGTTGACAGGGAGGAGGAGGAGGAGGCGATGAAGAAGAAGTGGAGGAGGAGAGTTAACACTCGTAGAAAAGGCAGGCGATGCAGGCCAGCAGGAGACACAGTGACTGAGAGAGACAAGCGGAGGAGTTGATGTCCCGACCTGTCCCGGGTCCTGGAGGAGGAGGAGGAGGAGGAGGAGAGAGGAGGAGGAGAGAGGAGTATTAATGTCGGACACTTTATAGAAAACCTTTTATCACGACGTTTTTCTGATCCACCAAATGGATCAATAGATGATCAACATGGAACGATTGTCACTCGATTCATTCAGGACTCAGACGGGTGTGTTTGCTGACATCTGGTGGACACAGATGGAAGTAGAGCTGGCAGGTCTACCACCCATTGATCAGGTTTATTGGTAACGTTTATTAGTGATCAGATTTTAATAACCAATAATAAGTCAAACAATTCGGATCAATGCTTCTGGCCGTGTTCCTGAGCCTGGACTGCTTCAGCATGTGAACCTGGACTGTTTCAGCATGTGAACCTGGACTGCTTCAGCATGTGAACCTGGACTGCTTCACCGCGTGAACCTGGACTGTTTCAGCATGTGAACCTGGACTGCTTCACCGCGTGAACCTGGACTGTTTCAGCATGTGAACCTGGACTGCTTCACCGCGTGAACCTGGACTGCTTCACCGCGTGAACCTGGACTGGACTCACGATAGAGGAAGAGGCTGGCGTTCTGGACGCCCAGTCGGTTGGAGGCCACGCAGGTGTAGTTCCCATAATCCTCTTCGGTGACGTTGGTGATTCCGAGGATCGTGGTGGATCCGAGGATCTGGATGCTGACGGCCTGGGAGTTGGACATCCTGCGGAGGACAGATGATGTTTATCTGTATTTATCTTCGTAATGTCATCCATGCAACACGTTTATTCTGCATGTTTGCGTTGGCATGACGACGAGTCATCAGTCGGCAGTGATGTCACTGACGGGACTGAACGGTGACTCTGTTGTTCGTCATCCTCGCAGGCAGGGGGCAGCAGAGCTCTTCCAGACGTCTGCTCTGATCCGCTTCCTGAGACGACCGGCGTCCATCGGAGGAGCCGGTTCATATCACGCCTGACCCTTGAACTGTAGTTAAAAAGGCTCCGCCCCCTTCCCCATCTGAATGAATCCAGGTTCTACCTCTGAACCTGGTCTGCTGGATCCATGACCAGGGATTGGGTCTCTAATCGCCATGGCGATACTGACGGAGTTCAAACGTCTCCGTGTCCTTTTCCTCTATAAAGTTCTGATGTCCAGTAGAGGGCGGGGCCATACCAGCAGCCAATTAAAATCTGTAAATGCCATCGGAGCGTCTTATTGGTCGCAGAGGCGGGGCTACATCAGCAGCATCATCTACATTGTCTGACTGACTCTTGGGCGGGGGGGGGGACCAGCCAACGTCCTCCGGGGGACGGGATGGATGGAGGTCGGATAACCGATAACGCCCGACATTCCACCAGCAATAAATCTTCCTCCGGGAGCGCCGGTGAGACCGTCCTCTGGAGACCGTCCTCTGGAGACCGTCCTCTGGAGACCACGTCCCCGATGAATCCCCCCCGCCTTCGGCCAGCTCCGCTTTTAGCTGCAGGTCACGGCGCTCTGATGTTCTGATCACAACAACGCAACGATAGCTCCGCCTCCACCGATAGGGGGCCGTCCCCTCCCAAAGAACCCACCGCTGCGTGACAAAGTGGGCGATTAGCGGCTGTGACACGTCACAGATGATGTCATAAAGCTAACGCTAACGACGCTAACTACAAAGGCGTCATCATAGCCGGGGGGCGAGTCAGGAGGAGGAGGAGACAGTGATGAAGGAGGACGTAGGAAACTGGACCTCAGGACGGTGTCACTCATGCTAACCTCATTTCCAAACGCGCTAACGTACCGAGGCTAACCTCGGTCTCACACCCGGTCCTGATCCTGATCCGGGATGTTTGGGTCTAAACTGTAGCATGTAGCATGTAGCATGCTAAAGCCAATGGAAAACTCTGTGTTGAGGATAATGCTAGTGAAAATGCTAAGCTAAATATAAACGAGTTTATTACAGGATGATGTCATAACGTTTGTGTGGAGGGCTTAGCTCTGGTAGCTGGAGACGTTAGTGTTAGCTGCTGTAGGGGGCGTGT
The DNA here is from genome assembly GCF_040956055.1 of Brachionichthys hirsutus. NCBI lineage: Eukaryota > Metazoa > Chordata > Actinopteri > Lophiiformes > Brachionichthyidae > Brachionichthys > Brachionichthys hirsutus. The sequence continues at coordinate 402,182 of NC_090907.1, read as the reverse complement.
CTTCACTTCAGGGGAGGTGATGACTTCCTGACTCATTTGAATAATGACTTTATTGATAGAGTCAATCAAATTGATTGAAATGAAAAGACAGAATTGACTAAAATCGATCAATATAAAAAGCTTCTGTCGTCTCCGTGAACGTGTTAAAGAGGAACGGCCCCGCCCCAAAACCATTCCAGGACCCATTAGAGTAATGAAGAGGTGCAGCGGCTAATGGCTAGCGCGCTATCTAATGGCTTGTTTGTCTACAGCTCACGCCCTTCATCATCTCCAATCTGGGCGGGGCTCCGCGTGTCTCATCCGTCTTATGGAG
>NC_090907.1:341869-396869 GCF_040956055.1 Brachionichthys hirsutus | reverse complement strand
CCAATCAAGAAGAAGGGTTAGCATGACTGAGCGTTAGCATGACTGCGCGTTAGCATGACTGCGCATTAGCATGACTGAGCGTTAGCATGACTGCGCGTTAGCATGACTGAGCGTTAGCATGACTGAGCGTTAGCATGACTGAGCGTTAGCATGACTGAGCGTAAGCATGACTGCACGTTAGCATGACTGAGCGTTAGCATGACTTCACGTTAGCATGACTTCACGTTAGCATGACTTCACGTTAGCATGACTGAGCGTTAGCATGACTGAGCGTTAGCATGACTGAGCGTAAGCATGACTGCACGTTAGCATGACTGAGCGTTAGCATGACTTCACGTTAGCATGACTTCACGTTAGCATGACTGAGCGTTAGCATGCTGTTATGTAAGATGCCCTCGCCTGCAGAGCGGCAGACATGAATCCACCGATGCCGCCTCCCTCTCTGCCAGGAAAGAAGGAGGCGTGTCTCCTCATCTGACTCCTGCAGCAGCAGCAGCCCGATGGCGGCCCACCCACGGACCCGGGAGCGGGTTCAACCCGTGCCCCCCCCCCCCAGACAGGACATCATGTAAACACGTCGTGTTCCTCCTGCTGCTCCCCCCGAGAGGAGCGGAGCGCCGTCTTCGTCTTGTTAACGTCTGCGTGAATGGGTTAGCATCGCGTTGAGAGATTAGCACTGATTAAAGAGTCAGTTAGCATAAGCACCGCCCCCACGCCGTCTGCAGCAGCCCTCCTAATTAAAGGCATCCGTGTGGGTCTGGGTCTCCTGGGGGCCCCCCCTCCGGCCTGATGGAGGACAGGGGGAGTTAATCACCCCCCCCCGCTAGCGACTCACGGGGCTACATCACCAGAGGAGAACACGCCGTGTTGCCGTGGCGAGGAGAACACGGCGTGTTGTTGGCGTGGCGAGGAGAACGCGCCGTGTTGGCGTGGCAAGGAGAACACGCCGTGTTGGCGTGGCAAGGAGAACACGCCGTGTTGCCGTGTCGAGGAGAACGCGCCGTGTTGGCGTGGCGAGGAGAACACGCCGTGTTGCCGTGTCGAGGAGAACGCGCCGTGTTGGCGTGGCGAGGAGAACGCGCCGTGTTGCCGTGGCGAGGAGAACGCGCCGTGTTGCCGTGTCGAGGAGAACGCGCCGTGTTGGCGTGGCGAGGAGAACGCGCCGTGTTGGCGTGGCGAGGAGAACACGCCGTGTTGTTGGCGTGGCGAGGAGAACGCGCCGTGTTGGCGTGGCAAGGAGAACACGCCGTGTTGTTGGCGTGGCGAGGAGAACGCGCCGTGTTGCCGTGGCGAGGAGAACGCGCCGTGTTGCCGTGGCGAGGAGAACGCGCCGTGTTGGCGTGGCGAGGAGAACACGCCGTGTTGGCGTGGCGAGGAGAACACGCCGTGTTGTTGGCGTGGCGAGGAGAACGCGCCGTGTTGGCGTGGCGAGGAGAACACGCCGTGTTGCCGTGGCGAGGAGAACGCGCCGTGTTGCCGTGGCGAGGAGAACGCGCCGTGTTGGCGTGGCGAGGAGAACACGCCGTGTTGCCGTGGCGAGGAGAACGCGCCGTGTTGGCGTGGCGAGGAGAACACGCCGTGTTGCCGTGGCGAGGAGAACACGCCGTGTTGCCGTGGCGAGGAGAACGCGCCGTGTTGCCGTGGCGAGGAGAACACGCCGTGTTGCCGTGGCGAGGAGAACGCGCCGTGTTCTCGCCTGCGGCTCGTGAAACATGTTTACATCAATCTGGAGAAACGATACGAAACAGTTTCAGAGTTCTGACCCAGAAACCGTCTGAGAGCGACCCGCTCGGCAGGCGGCGCCTTCAAACGGTAACCATGGCAACAGGAAGAAAGGCTTCATGATGTTGGTGAACAAAAAGAAGTTTGGAGTTCAGTTATCAGACAGTCGGGAAGACCGAGGCTCCGCCCACTCCTGTCTCTGATCGCACACACACACACACACACACACACACACACACACACACACACACACACACACTCACGTGAGGGAGGCCCAGAGAGACCAAAGAGACCCTAACCTGCTCCCTGAGCAGTATCGCTCCTTTCTGCGCTAACAGAGGCGCCATTGTGCCCCCCCCCCCCACCCCCCCTTTCTGTTCCTTCCTCGCTTTACGGGGGAGGACATTCCATCCCTTGCATATTAATGGCGTCATTCATCTCGAGCAGCAGCGTGCTCAGTCCAACCAACAATCGTTCCACTCCTCCTGCTGCTCCTCCTCCCAGGAGAGCAGCCAATGATCAGAGAGTCGCCATAACCAGTTCAACGCCGAAAGACCTCCTTTCAGAGGAGCCATTATTCCTCCTCCACACAGGGAGGTCACGGCTCCTTCGCCTCCTAAACAGCTGAATGTCCATGCAGGAACGAGCACGCACACACGCACACACACACACACACACACACACACACACGCACACACGCACACACGGAACACGGCCCCAAACTGCCCCTCTGTGTTCCGCCCTCATTGGTCAGCCGGGATAAGAGGCTTTAATGAGGTCCGGACGCCACCCAGCCCAACGGCCATCGCTCACAGCGTCCCTTCATGTCTGCCCGCCTCCCACGCCGACACCACAGCAAAGTGTAAAGAAGGAGGCGGGTGAGGAGGTGAAAGGGAGAACAGATAGAGGGAGGAGAAAGGAGAGAGGCCCCGCCTCACACCAAGGCCACGGCGCCGTCCCACGTCAAACACGACAGAACCGAACCGTAAGGCAGTCTGTACTGGGTTCCAGCCCCGGCCTCCCCGCCGCTACGTCAGGATGCTAGGACAGAACGCTACGACAGGATGCTAGGACAGAACGCTACGACAGGATGCTAGGACAGAACGCTACGACAGGATGCTAGGACAGGATGCTAAGACAGAACGCTAGGACAGGACGCTAGGACAGGATGCTAGGTCAGGATGCTAGGACAGGATGCTAGGACAGGATGCTAGGACAGAACGCTACGACAGGATGCTAGGACAGAACGCTACAACAGGATGCTAGGACAGGATGCTAAGACAGAACGCTAGGACAGGACGCTAGGACAGGATGCTAGGACAGAATGCTACGACAGGATGCTACGTCAGGATGCTAGGACAGGATGCTAGGACAGAACGCTACGACAGGATGCTACGTCAGGATGCTAGGACAGGATGCTAGGACAGAACGCTACGACAGGATGCTAACTGATCCACACACGGCAGCGGTACAGGATACGGCTGACTCCGCCCACCGTTCCCATGGCAGCCGCCGCCCCCTCTCTTCCTCTGCCGGGATCAGAGCCATCTTAGTACCAGATGTTCTGGCCCGACCGACGGCCCCCTAATCCGATTAATCTCCATCCTCGCATCCCGCCGCGCCCGTCTGACGGGGGAGGCGGGATTTGTCAGCGTGTAATGGTGGATTTTGAGTTTTGGGAGTTTTTCCACTTTCTTTAATGCTGTCAGGATCTTTAATCAGGTGGAGGAGGCGTCTCCTCCCAGAGGAGTCGCCTCCTCCCAGAGGAGGATTCACTCCCAAATCTTTATATAGAACGTTCAGAGGTCGGCGCCGCGACGGCCCGGCCCGGCGCCGCCGACCTCTTAATGAGGTTTGGTTCTGTCGGGAGGGAGACCGGGAGCGCCGAGGATAACCTCTACTCCTCAGATTAAACTTGTATCGCGGCTCCCTCCTCTGGGTCCGACTCCTCCGGGAGAACCGCTCATCTGGCACCTCCTCCTGCTCCTGGAGAACCAGCGTGACCTCGGAGGAGCAGCCAGCGAACGCCTCACGCCTCACGACCCGGATCCAGATTGAAACATGGAGCACCTCCTAAGGAGGACTCCTGCGCCTCCCTCTCCGGTAGCTCTGAAGAGGAGGAGAAACTTTCATCTGCCCGCCGCCGCCGCTCACGGCCCGCCAAGCATCGGCGGCTGCGACGCGCTGCGGAGCAGGAGCGTCGCCGTGGAAACACGCCTGAGTAAAGTAAACCGCCTCCGTCATGATCCCGCCTCCTGAGGTCCGCGCTGATGCTGATGCATGATGGGTAGCCAGACAGACAGACAGAATGAATGCTAGCGAGAAAGCTAATAGCATGCAAGGTGATTAGCGACTTTTAGCATGAAGGCTAACACTGTGCTCACTCATAGGAGCTGCAGGTGTCCACAACCAGCGGACGCCCTGCAGCCAATCGGATTCGAGCACGATCAGCAGCCCCAGTCGGGCGCCGACCGGATCCCTCTTCAGCGCTTCCTGCTCGCCGCCGCCGCCGGCGGCGCCTTATTTATGAGCGCCGGCTCCTCGTCTCTTCCAGCAGATGCTACTTGTCGGCAACACGAAGCGCTTCATTAGTTATTTAAATGGGAAAAGCCCGGGACGCCGTCGAGCCACTAAATTAATCTGAAGTACGGTAAAAACAGCCATTAGCACTGAAACCAAACCGGCGGCGGCGGCGGCGGCGGCGTCCCACCGTTAGCCGCGCGGCTAATCGCCGTCTCTCTCATAACCTTGAGGACTAAACGCGGCGTCCCAGTGGGAGCCGCTTAGTCAGCCTGGATATAAATATCACCTGTCCCGCTTGGAACGCCGCCCCCGGGATGTCGGCCATCATGATGATGTATGACCACAGAGTGCGGCGGACTGCTCGCCGTTTCAGCTGGCGAGCACCGGCGGGACGGGACAGCCGCAGCCTCCGATTCGCTGCCAGGTAATAGAGGTGTTTGTGCAAATGTTAATGGGGCACCACAGCAGGAGGCGGTGCTCCGTCCCAGGGGGGCGGGGGCAGGGGGCGGGGGCAGCCACTGCTCCGGTGCCTTATAGGTGATGGGGCAGAAACTCACGTTACTTCAACAGGTGCACAATTCTGGAGGCTCACCTGAGGAAACACCTGGTCAGACACTGTGGCTAACGTTAGCACGTCTCACCTGAGGAAACACCTGGTCAGACACTGTGGCTAACGTTAGCACGTCTCACCTGAGGAAACACCTGGTCAGACACTGTGGCTAACGTTAGCACGTCTCACCTGAGGAACAAACCACTGACTGTAGAGCCGCTACATAAAGCTATAAAATGCTAATGCTAGCGAGCGAGACGTCGGCGTTGACATCCATCCCTTCATTTCCGTATCTCCCCATCCACTCTCTAATCGGACCCCCCCCCTGGGAATACCCGTCCAGATGCACCCAGTTTGTTCGCCGGTCGGCCACCACCGCCCCAGGAGACCCCTGGGGGAGGGGCTTGATGTCACCCGAGTCTCGTTGTTTCTGCTCGCTTTAAGCCCGTTCAGTCAGGACGGCGTCCCCGTCGGCGTCCTCCGCCGGACTCAAAGGCCCAACCCCCCCTCTGATCCCCCGCCCCCTCGGATTAGGCGGCTGCCGCCCACTAATCCTGGCGGGGGGGCTCGTAGCGGATCAATCCGAAACCATCCACTCTAATTGTTCACGGTCAGCGCCTCCATCAGTCTGCCCTTGTCGCTTGGCTGAGCCAGCCAATCACAGCCCTAACGATGACAGCTTCTGACAGGAGGCGTGGCCCTCGCCGCGTATTGACCTCTTCTCCAGGTCCGCCCCCGATCGAGGCCGGAGAGGCCGGAGTAAATATCGATCCGTTATTATTCCCTGTCTAATTAAAACGAACACGCGTGATGTCACGGCGGATGGACGACGCCCACCCGGGCGGGGCCGAGCTGCACCCACCAGTGGATCTGCCTCCGCCCCTGGTCCTTAGGCCCACCTACACCAATCAGAGCACGTGTCTACGACAGTGTGTCATGTGGTTCTGGTCCCGGTTCTGCGTGGTTCTGGTCCAAGTCCCGGTTCGGCATGGTTCTGGTCCCGGTTCTGGTTTTCGTTCTGCGTGGTTCTGGTCCCGGTTCTGCATGGTTCTAGTCCCGGTTCTGGTTCTGGTTTTCGTTCTGCGTGGTTCTGGTCCCGGCCCTGGTTCTGGTCGCGGTTCTGCGTGGTTCTGGTCCCGGTTCTGCATGGTTCTAGTTCCAGTTCTGGTTCTGGTTTTCATTCTGCGTGGTTCTGGCCCCGGTCCTGGTTCTGCGTGGTTCTGGTCCCGGTTCTGGTCCCGGTCCCGGTTCTGCATGGTTCTGGTTCTCCCGTGACGGAGCCGTTGGCGCTTTGGTCCACCTGAACGCTTCTAATTTATTGATCGGATAATTGTTGCAGCTGGTTCTGAAATGGACGAAGCTGAATGGGACCAACGAAGGAGACGAAAGGAGCGCCGGCGCCGCTCGATGGGACAGGATGAGGCGTGTCAGCAACAGGAAGTCCTACGGGAGCGCAGAGCCCCCCCCCCCCCCGGTGATGGACGGATCAATCAGCTAATCAGCTGATCGATGACCCGTTCCTGAGCCGCGACCTGAACCAGCATCAGAGGAGACTCCGCTCTGATTGGCCCGGACGGGGCGGGGCGGTGCCCCAAACCACGCCTCCTTCCTCTGACAGCCCCCCCCCGCCCCCCACCCCAAAAAACGACATGTCTCTGTTCTTACTTCCTGTTAAATAAAGCTTTTAAATGAGTCGGGAATGTTAAAACGACACGAAGAGAAGCAGCGTCAAACAAACTCTTTGATGTCTCCATTAAAAGGACCCACGTAGGACACGCCTCCATCATGGCCGCCGCCTCATAAACCAATCACAGTCACCGCTGACTGCTGCTACATGCCAGCATCTGTTTGATAGCCCGCTAGCCATTAGCGTAGCGGCGGACGGACAGCGCATTTCTGAACTTATAAATGTCGACGCCCCCGGCAGAGACGAGGCCCACGCAACCAGAACCAGAACTCAACGCCTCCCGAGGACCAGGAATAAAACGCCGGCTTGCTTCCCGCCTGCAGACGGAGCGGATCCACCGGGCCACCTGTCCCTCGTCCCCCCGGCGCCGGGACGCAATAAGATGCAAATGAGCGCAAACAGCTGCAGTCTAGAGACGACAGAAGTTCAGCAAAGAGAAAACTTCAACGAACCGTCGGCCATTTGGGTTCAAAGGAACTGACTGCAGCCGGGCTCCGGGCCCAGAACCGGGCCCAGAAGAGTATGATAAAGAGCTGGAGCTCTGGAGGAGGATGCCCCCCCCCCCCCCCCAGCCCCGCCCCCGGGGGGCCGGACATCCTAAATTATGCGCTGTTGCCCTCTGCCAGGAAAGCCAGACATGGATCTGCTTTCTGGATGGGATCCGAGACGTTATCTCGTTACCATGGCTGCCGGGGGACGTCATGTGACACCGGGACATGCTGATGACAGCTGTCGAGCTTCATCATCATCATCATCACGTCACCGCCGCTCTGAAGGTCACACCAAACTCAGCTCGAGAGGAATCCGACGGCGACGCGACAGCCAATCAGCATCGAGATCCGTCAGCGACTGGCGGGAACGCCAAACGTCGGAGTCTCTGCTGGCTTTTCCAGAGTTGGGGGGGGGGGGGGGGGGCACACACTCATAGTTCAGGCTAAATCTGAGTTTAAACCGCCTTCGGGGGACGGGAACGCCGCCCGAGGGCTCCGCCTCTTCCTCCGGATCATGGACAGTCGGAGAATTCCGACATCCGTAAAGTTCCGTGTTCAGGTTGTCCGGGTTTGTTGGAACGCCGCCGGCCACAGTTCAGTCGTGGAGCTTTTAATATGCAAATGAGAGAAGCTGCAGAGTCCGATGTGGCGTCCAAGCCGCCGGCACATTCCACACATTCCACACATTCCGGATTAAAGGACGGGTTCTGATCCGGGATCCGAGCGATCACACGCACGCCGTCGTCATGAAAACGTCGGCCCACTCCAAAGAACCAATTACAGTCACTCACAGTAGTGAGAGCGAAGTGGGGCGGAGCCACGGGGGACGTTTCCTGCTTGTCCAAAAAAATAATCAGTGGCCTGAATCCGACGGGACTGAATCCGACGGGCCTGAATCCGACGGCATTTCATATCCTGGAAGTTCTGTTCAGGGTTCTGGGAGAAAACCCGACACACTCCAGCCATTACCGGGACCCGGACACCGGTTCCTGACGGGGTCGGATGCAGCACTCGACAACCGACCATCCGACCGCACAAAGTCGTACGGACGTTTCCATGAATCCATCTAAGTGTAGCTCCTCCCCTCGCCGGTCCAGAGGTTGGCCCTTCCTGTTCGCTATGAAGCTTCGTGCAGGTTATGACAGGCCGCAGCTTGCCCCGCCCCCGGGTAGAAAACGGACCGGCCTCATCACGCCCCCGGGGCACCAATATCCCTCCGCCCTCACACAGCGCAGCGTGGAGCTCGATAGACGACTCCCCACCCCCTTCACACAGACCCGCCCCCTCTAAATTCACATGGCCCCGCCCCCTCTAAGTTCAGTGGAAAATGGATGGATGGTTGGATGGATGGATGGATGGTTGGATGGATGGATGGATGGATGGATGGTTGGATGGATGGATGGATGGTTGGATGGATGGATGGTTGGATGGATGGATGGTTGGATGGATGGTTGGATGGATGGTTGGATGGATGGATGGATGGATGGATGGTTGGATGGATGGTTGGATGGATGGATGGATGGATGGTTGGATGGTTGGATGGATGGTTGGATGGATGGTTGGATGGATGGTTGGATGGATGGTTGGATGGATGGTTGGATGGTTGGATGGATGGTTGGATGGATGGTTGGATGGATGGTTGGATGGATGGTTGGATGGATGGTTGGATGGTTGGATGGTTGGATGGATGGTTGGTTGGATGGTTGGTTGAAACTAAAACCTCCAGACGCCGTCGATGGTAAACCCGTTTCTATATTATTCTTTATCAGCTGATTTAATATTTAAATGTTTTTAACGCGTTCTCATGCAAACGTGGCTCTGATCACGTGACACCGTTAACGCCGCCCCCCCAGCGACGCTCTCTGATTGGCTGGAGGTAAAAGTTACCGAGCCCCGCCCCCGCGTGTCCCCGCGTCACGCCGCGCACCTGAACACACCCCCCCCCCCCCCCACCCACAGCGTGATGTCACGGCTCTTACCGGATGACCGCCGTGTCCCCCTGGCGGATGGTGATGTTGTCGGTGGACCGCTGCATGTCCCCGCTGCGGACCGGGACTCCTGTGGGGACAAGACAGAGCAGCCTGAGAAGACACGCCTGCAGCTGCCGCCAGCACGACTTCCGTCCCACGCACATGTCCACGGGGGGGGGGGGGGGGGAGGTCTGTGAGTCCAGAACGGTCCGGAACGAGCTCGCGGGCTCAGAGCTGCAGCCGTCCCGTCCCCGGTCCGACGCGGAATGGAACAGCCCCCCCAGCCGGCCGCCCCTCCCTCTCTCGCTCCCTCTCTCCCCGTCTCCCCCTCCCTCTCTCTCTACCCCCCCCCCCCCCCCCCCCTTCACGCGTTGTTAGGACAACAGCACCACCTGAGGTCCGGATCAGAGAGTTGCATCTGAAGGGGCGGGCACAGAGCAAAGGGGGTCGGGGGCTGAGCTCGGGCCCCGGTGGGGGGGTGATAAAGGTTGACCCCTTTTTAGTGACTCAGCTTGATAATTACCTCGAGAGGCGGGGCTTAGTATTCACAGCTCAATGTAGATCAGTGTCGAATAATTTATCATGTGATCTGTTTGTCTATTGGCTGCTTGATTGGGGGGGGGGGGGTAATTACTGGAGACACACACACACTCCTGCTTAACTTCATCGTGTAAGTGTCTGACCTCTGACCTTTGCCGGCGCCGGTCCGCAGCAAGGACTGTGTGTGATTAGATCAGTCGACCCGAGAACCCGAAGCCGGGTCAGAACCACTTAATGAAGCCGCAGCAGCAGAACTCCAGAAAGGAGGAGGAGTCCTGAACCACCTCAGCGTGAAGCCCCTCCCCTCCTAAAAGCATCTCTTTATGTCTGCAGGATCAAACGGGCTACAGCCCCGCCTCCTCCTGCTGGGACCCGCCCCCCGGGCCTCATTTGCTTGTTTCCAGCTCCTGCAGCATCAACAATACGACAACAAGTGAAAGAGGCGGAGTCAAAAAAAAGGAGCGCTTCATAAAAGACTAAAAGACAAGATCCGAATCAGGAAGGAGACACGGGGCCGTGACCTGCTGGTGGCTCCGCCTCCGACCATCAGGGGCGGAGTATTCCTGCTGAATGCAACAATGGGACGGGGACGTGTCCTCGAAATGAGCACGGCTAGAGCCCTTTAAATCAGCGGCTAACTGGAGGCTAATCGCCAAACAGCGGGTCTGATCGGGCAACGATTTCCTGCCGTCTCCCACGATATCAATAGTTCTTATTGATCGGACGGCGGTCGGCCTCCAGCCGACTGCACAGCAATGAAGCCCGTCGTCTTGATCTGATCCAGCTCGCGCTGTCAATAAAGTTTTGTTTGTACCTTTGTTAGCTAGCTGCCTCCGTCCTGGAAACATCTACGAAAAGCCCCGACGGCGTAAACAGACTCACAGGGGACATCGGAGACGAAGACGCTGGTTGTCTCATTAGAGGAGACAACTGATGCTATCGTGCTAATGATAGCATCAGCCTTCTTTTATTGTCAGACAAGCTAAAGGAGAGCTAAAGGAGAGCTAACGGAGCGCTAAAGGAGTGCTAAAGGAGAGCTAAAGGAGCGCTAAAGGAGAGCTAACGGAGCACTAAAGGGGAGCTAAAGGAGCGCTAAAGGAGAGCTAACGGAGCGCTAAAGGAAAGCTAATGGAGCGCTAAAGAAGAGCTAACGGAGTGCTAAAGGAGAGCTAAAAGAGAGCGCTAAAGGAGAGCTAACGGAGAGCTAACGGAGCACTAAAGGAGAGCTAACGGAGTGCTAACAGAGCGCTAAAGGAGCGCTAGCCTGCGTCCAGACCCAGATCTGTCCAAGGATGGCGCTCCCGTTTCCTCCGTGATGGAATGACGAGCAGGTAAACTTTAAACATGGATCCCATGAAACATTCCGGCTCCGGCGACAAACATCAGTCCAACTATCGAGCGACTGAAACCATGGCAACGCAGCGCCGCCGTCCTCTCCGCCTTCAGCAGCTCATTACGTTTAATGATTGTCTGACAGTCCAAAGATTCCCAATATTCCCGGCAGCATTCCCAGGATAACTGGATAAATCTGCATCCTGTCCAACGTTGTGAGGTCATCTGTTGCCGTGGCGTTGCCGTGGCCCTGGTTTAACCCCGCCCGCCCCCTTTGTTTTCCCGTGTTGTTGATCCACTCGTCCTCCAGCTTCCTCCTCATCATCACTTCATCGCCCGACAAGGACGCCCATAAAGCTGAACGATCTCGCCGTGGATGAAGGACGACCCCAAACGGGGACGGACTTCCCGCCACTCGGAAGCGGCCGGCGCCTCGGCGGACTCGCTGACGGATGACAAAGGCTGCCGTCCGTCCGTCCGTCCGTCCGTTCCTCACTGCGTCCCGACAGGACGAGCGTCTTTCTGCCCGTCTGGGTGACCCGGGGGCGTCGACGGCGGTGAGTTTGGTGTGTCCTACACGACACTGATGAAGAGGCGTGTACCAGTACACTGAGGCCTGTACTAGTACACTGAGGCGTGTACTAGTACTAGTACATAGCCATCAACACTTGCTAGTTAGTGAACAAGTTTAAATACTGCAGAAAGACATCGCGTTACTTCAGTAGTCAGGGCGGAGTTTATTGTAAAGTGGGACGCCTCATGAAGATGCTTCAGACCCTCCTCCTCCTCCTCCTGCTCCTCCTCCTCCTGCTCCTCCTCCTCCAGGAGTCCGAGGACTCCAACACATCTGATTATCAGCAGCGAATAAAGACGAGCTTAGGGACAGAGCAGGAGAGACACCTGGTGGTCCTGAGCGGTACTGCAGCTATTATAATGATAATATTAATAATATTACAATTAATTAATATAAATAACAATAATAAAATATTAATAATAATATAAGAAATAAGAAAAACTAATTATTTGATGTAGGTTTAGTTTGTCTCATTGTTTACAATCAATTGACTGACTGATTAATTAATTGACTAATTGATTTACTGATTAACAAATCCGAATACTCAGCAGGGAACCTACCATCCGAGTGTGTGTGTGTGTGTGTGTGTGTGTGTGTGTGTGTGTGTGTGTGTGTGTGTGTGTGTGTGTGTGGGTGGGGGGGGGGGGGGTCCAATCTACTGCTGCCAGATTTAATGGCCTGAGGTTCTGCATTGGGTTCTGGCTGGTTCTCCACGGTCCGGTGTTAAGGAGCTACTACCGATGAGAACCAGCAGGGGGAGCCAGCAGCTCCAAACCAGAGTCCTGCTAACTGCACTACCCGACTCCCCAGGCTGCGTCGGCAGCTGGGCTGAATACAGAGTTTATATTTCCAGTTAGCGTGTTAGCGCGTTAGCATGATGGATGCTCACTACTTTAATCAAATTTGCTTTAATGAACTACATCTCTTCCCCAGACTGTGTGTGTGTGTGTGCGTGTGTGTGTGTGTCTGTGTAGGTGTGTGTGTGTGTGTGTGTAGGTGTGTGTGTGTGTGCGTGTGTGTGTGTGTCTGTGTAGGTGTGTGTGTGTGTGTGTGTGTGTAGGGTGTGTGTGTGTGTGCGTGTCTGTGTAGGTGTGTGTGTGTGTGCGTGTGTGTGTGTCTGTGTAGGTGTGTGTGTGTGTGTGTGTAGGTGTGTGTGTGTGTGCGTTGGTTCAGGTGATAAACGAGGGCCCAGTCGGGCATCCCACTCCCGTTATCTCCACATCTATCCCTGGCTCTTTAATTCACCGTGGAAACAACTGCCCCCCCCCCCCCCCCTCGTTGCTATAGAAACATCAGTGCGAGACGGTGACTGCAGTGGAAGTGCGTGACTCGCGTGTGTGACAGAGCGAGGTTTGAATGACAACTGTTGGGCTGCGTCTAATGACTGGACACGCACACACACACACACACACACACACGGTCGCCATGGAAACATGCCAGCCAAAAAACAGTGATTTAAAAAAACGTAAAACATTTGTGAAATCAGCAAAACAAAGGAAACAAGTTCTGGAAGCTCAGCAGAAACGACGAAGACGACGAGGATGAAGAAGGTGATGAAGATGAAGCAGCTGCAGCGTTTACAGAATAAACCCGTTTTATGAAGGCAAAACGACCCACAGCGCCAGATTCTGGTAGATTCTGATGAACGTAAGACCCGGCCCACCTGTTTGGGGTGTGGCTAATGTGCTTGCTGAAAAATGATGATGATGATGATGATGATAATTCCAGACAAAAAAAAAGCCCCGTCCGTTTAATGTTTTCTCTTCTCCTGGTTCTGAAACCGGTTCTGAATCGGATCCTTTGTGATGCAGGAATCACCATGGAAACGGTTCCGATCCATTCCTGAACCCAGGAAGGATGAAGAGCTTCCTGTCAGACGTTCCTCTGGAACCAGCAGATCTGAAGACCCATGTTACCACGGCAACCAGTTACACAGGTTCAGAAAGAGAAGCTCCAACACCATCGTCATGATCATCATCATCATCATCATCATCCCAAAGGTGGTTCTGGTGGTTCTGATGAGGAACCGGACCATGAGGCTGCAGCAAGAACACTTTAACAGCTGCTATTGATCTGTTATTATTGGTTATTAATATCAATAAACCTGATCCAAGAGGGGGCAGGGTCTGACCTCAGCGCTGCAGTAACACGTGACCGCCACTAGATGTCAGCAGACCCCTAGAATCCACCGGACGCGCGCTTCACTGATGGGTAGAACCTCAGACGGGTTCTCCGCGACCCGGGGAACCGGCGGAACATCCGGTGCTCCCGGAGCACGTCCCGGAAACACCGGTGTGAAGCCCCGCCCTCCCGCAGCAGCCAATCATCATCACTTAAATGTGTGACGAAACAGATTTAAATGAGCAGCATCTGATTTACACACTCACACGTAGCCCCGCCCCCGCGATGACGCATCAGTGCGTGTTGCTCTATGACGTCATCACCACGACGATGAAACAACTTCACCTGGTGGGTCCAGACAGAACCAGAACCCGGGTCGAACGGCTCAACCAATCAGACGCATCTCCTCCGAAGGCCAATCAGAGTGAGACTCTCGAGACCGACCGGCGGTCCAAACCCGGTTCCTCCTCCGGCTCTGTTTCTAACGGGTCCTTTATTGTTGTGGGAAAATCAACTAACTATTAACTAACTATTAACTAACTATTAACTAACTATTAACTAACTATTAACTAACTATTAACTAACTATTAACCCGGTTCGGCCAGACTGGACCCGAGGCTTCATCAGATCCCAGACCAGATAACTGGACCCTCCATCAGAACCAATCAAAGCTCCCATCTGAGTCCGACATCAGAACTGACCAAAGATCCAAGACTGACATTGATCAGAGCTGATCCAGATGATCAATCAATCAATCAATCAATGTTAATCTGAGCCCAGTCAAGGTGCCAACGGACCGCCCAGGACCGACTTCCTGTTGATTGATGCTTTCGGTGTGAACAGCTGACTGGTTTATGAATGCTAACGCGAGTCCGTCGTTATCGGCCATGTTCCTCCTCCCAGGAGGCGCAGAGGAGGCGCAGAGGAGGCGACAGGTACAGCGAGGAGAGAGGAGATAAGCGCCTCCGGCCCGGGAGAATAAACGAGGTTACAGCTGGATGCAGAAGACGAACGCTGTCCACCGCACAGACAGACAGGAAGTACCAGAGACAGGAAGTACAGCACAGACAGACAGGAAGTACCAGAGACAGGAAGTACAGCACAGACAGACAGGAAGTACCACGCAGACAGGAAGTACCAGAGACAGGAAATACAGCACAGACAGACAGGAAGTACCAGAGACAGGAAGTACCAGAGACAGGAAGTACAGCACAGACAGACAGGAAGTACCACGCAGACAGGAAATACAGCACAGACAGACAGGAAGTACCAGAGACAGGAAGTACAGCACAGACAGACAGGAAGTACCAGAGACAGGAAGTACAGCACAGACAGACAGGAAGTACCACGCAGACAGGAAGTACCAGAGACAGGAAATACCGCACAGACAGGAAGTACCACGGTCCTGGTTCTGGCCCCGCCCCTTTCCCCGCCCAGGCTGGCGGCGTTTGGTCACTTCACTGATATCCAGTCTGGCTCCGCCTCCCTCTGCTCGCCGCATCACAAAGCATCAGCCCTGCAGCACGGATCCATGCGTTACCATGGAAACCGCCCCCATGAAACGACTTCAAGAACTCAGGGAAGGGTTAACGGGTCAGCAATCACCGACCAATCAGAACCAGGACTGCAGTTAGCACGTTAGCACGGCGCTAGCGCAGCCTGGCTGGAGGACCGCCCCCTCACCGCTGATCGATTCCTGAATCCCTTCCTTTATTGATCGGCTCAGATCTAAAGGCTTTCTACCGGCCGGAGAGACGTCTTCATCGTCCCTCCTCCCTCCTCCTCGTCCTCCTGGTTGCTTTTCTCCTTCTCCTTTCTCCTCCTCTCTTTGTTTACTGCTGGAGCTGATGAGGAGAAAAGATGGAGCTCCTCTCCAGGAGGAGAAGTTTAAGGAGGAGGAGGCGTTTCCACCGCCGTGGTCGGCCTGACGGAGATCAGTCATGATGCGTCGTGGGCGTCGCTCCATTCCTCCGCCCCCTGGACCCCCCTCCCGGGTCCCCCTCCTGGGTCCCCCTCCTGGACCCCCCTCCTCCTGGATCTTCCCTCCTGGATCCCCCTCCTGGCCCCCCCTCCTCCTGGACCCTCCTCCTGGATCCCCCTCCTGGACCCCCCTCCTGGCCCCCCCTCCTGGACTCCCCTCCTGGACCCCCCTCCTGGATCCCCCTCCTGGACCCTCCTCCTGGGTCCCCCTCCTGGGCCCACGAGACCCGACCGGGCCGGTACTGAAGTACGTCTCCGGCGGAAGCTCTCGTCCCTTCAGCGGCTTCTTGGGAGGTTCTGATGACCCGGATCAGGTTCTGGTTCCTCCTTGTGGATTGAAGCTGCGGCTGCTGGAGCGTTGAATAATTCACAGGAGCAGGATGTGGGAGGAGACCCTCACCCCGGAACGCCTCATGAATATTAATGAGGCGATTTGAATAATGACAAAACATCATTTTGAGAAGCAGGGAGGCGAAGAATTCCGAGGAGATATCGGTGGTACCAGTCTTCAGGATCTGGATCCCCCTCTGGACCGACCAGAACCAGAACCAGAACCAAGCAGTCCAAACCCGACAGAACCACCTGGAGGCAACGCCCCAGCCAGTCCCCGTAGTGGTCTGACTGGTCGGTCCATCAGGTGACCCCGGGCCCTACTGGGCTGGATCACGAGTGAAAGAAGAGGAGGAGGCGCAGGAGGCGCAGGAGGAGCAAGAGGAGGCCTGATGCCACCGGCCAGGTCCGCTCTGATCCGGCTCCGGTTCTGTTGATGTGGACCTACCAACCCCCACCCACAGAGTCCAGCACCCGTCAGAACCGGGCCGTCCAGACGAGGTCCGGCAGCGATCATGTGACCAGCCGCCCTCTTCATTTAGCGAAGTGGGTGGAATCAATAACTCGATTGATTATTGGAGCTGCGCTCTTAAAGGGCCGGCACCGCCCTTTAACGCGAGACTAACCGCAGAACCCCGCGGCCGATGAACCCGCTGAGCTTTGATTCAGTTACACGGAGCATCAGGCAACTCCTCCGAACGAGGAGCGAGGAGAAAGGGAGCGAGGAGAAAGGGAGCAAGGAGAAAGGGAGCGAGGAGAAAGGGAGCGATTTATTTATTTATGAGTTATGTTGTTTATGTGGTAACCATGGAAACAACAAAAACTATAACGTCTGGAGCACATAGTTTAAACATGACATGATAAACAAGTTAGCTAGTCCAGGTTCACGCGGTGAAACGGTCCACCGGAACCGGAGGCACCGCTGGGCGGATCCTGGATCCGGTCGATCAATGATTCAATCAGTTGAGGACTTCCTCCTCTGAACCCGACAGGATCTAATGAGAGGAATTATGGGATGGCCTGAGAGGGTCCAGAGGGATCGTTTACAATCCTCCAGAAATAATATGATTTATTTTTAACGAACAAGACGAGACGTTCAGGAACGTCAGGAAAATGAGAACGGGGGAACGTTCTTTAACCGGGACTCAGGTCACCATGGTTACCTGTGGCATCAAAGGAAAAATACTGCAGTATTAATTCCTACAGATTACTCATCCATCCGTCCACCCATCCATCCAGCCATCCATCCATCCATCCATCCGTCCGTCCATCCATCCATCCGTCCGTCCGTCCAACCATCCGTCCATCCATCCGTCCATCCGTCCATCCATCCATCCATCCGTCCATCCATCCTTCCATCCGTCCAACCATCCATCCATCCGTCCGCCCATCCGTCCATCCATCCATCCATCCATCAGTCCGTCCATCCATCCATCCGTCCATCCATCCTTCCATCCGTCCAACCATCCATCCATCCGTCCGCCCATCCGTCCATCCATCCATCCATCCATCAGTCCGTCCATCCATCCATCTTCTTGTGGACAACCTGAATCTCGTCTCCAGCCGCTTTGCAGGTCACAGGTCATGCAGGAGCCTGTTGCTAGGATACGAGCGAGGTGGGGTACGCCCCAGACACGGGTTAATAAAATGTTTAATGCCTTCCCGATGTCCCGCCCCCTCCGATCAGCTGATCGGCTGAATATCCTTGAACACTTCTTTCCCAGTTTTACGATCAATAAACGTCCAATCAGAGGAGACCTGAAAGACCGTCCCGATCAGACGGGCGGGGCGTCCTCAGCGGATCCTCATCGTCCCGCGGCGAGCTCATCAGATCTTCCTGCGGTGATGTAACCGCCTCAGAAGTGGCGGGAAAGCGGCGGCGTTCCCACCGGGATAACCCCGCAGCGAGCCGGGACGGCGCCCGGCGGACGCCACGGCCGCCGCCCCCTCCGGTCTACCGGGAGCATCAGACGGGCTAATCGTCTAACGAGATGCTGACAGCGCTCGCATATTCATGAGCGCCGCGCCGCCACTACCACAGAAGAAGAGCTCCCACTGCAGCTTTGATGTTATCCGGTGTGTCTCAGACACACAGGTCAGAGGTCGGCGCCAATATTACCCGAAGCGGGAAGCAGACTGATCTGAGACCAGTGGTGAAAATCACGTCTATTGGAGGGCCTGAATGCAGGCTCCGCCTCCACTCAGCAGGTCGTCTGATAGGTCCAACACGCATCGGCCAATAGGAAGAGGTCTGATCAGTCATGAGAGACGATCATTGGTCTATTTCCCAGCATCCTGTTCGTCCCGTTGACCCCGAATGCAACACGGACAAACATCAAAGCCTCGCGTCCAAGTTCAAAGAATCAATAATCCCGGTTTAAATGGAAACTGCTCGAAGGACAAAGTCGTCTTCTTCCCCTGGAATCACTCATTTACCATTTAGACTCTTCTGATCGGGTCCATGGATCTGTGATTAGTCTGGATTCCAAACGGCGTCGCTGACGGTCGGCGTTTAACCGGTTTTCACAAAAGAGCACCGGAGGCGGTTTCAAAAGCGTCGATTCACGAAAACGATTTCACTGATTAACGATTAACGATTTAATGAAGCCGTTTATTCCTCCAGCTGATTAGGAACAGCTAGAAAGGATGTAGTAAGGGTTTATTAAGGGTTTATTAAGGGTGTAGTAAGGGTTTATTAAGAGTGTAGTAAGGGTTTATTAAGGGTTTATTAAGAGTGTAGTAGGGATGTAGTAAGGGTTTATTAAGGGTTTATTAAGAGTGTAGTAGGGATGTAGTAAGGGTTTATTAAGAGTGTAGTAGGGATGTAGTAAGGGTTTATTAAGGGTTTATTAAGGGTGTAGTAGGGATGTAGTAAGGGTTTATTAAGAGTGTAGTAGGGATGTAGTAAGAGTGTAGTAGGGGTGTAGTAAGGGTGTAGTAGGGATGTAGTAAGAGTGTAGTAGGGGTGTAGTAGTGATGTAGTAAGAGTGTAGTAGGGGTGTAGTAAGGGTGTAGTAGGGATGTAGTAAGGGTGTAATAAGGGTGTAGTAGGGATGTAGTAAGGGTGTAATAAGGGTGTAGTAGGGATGTAGTAAGGGTGTAATAAGGGTGTAGTAGGACGTGTTCAGGAACTCGGTGGAATTGAGCTCTGGCTCAGGAACCGATGCTGAAAACCGGATGGATGTAAATGAGAAGCTCTCGGCATCGAGATACTCCAGATTTAAATTCATCGGCTCTCTTCTTTATATTTCAGGCAGGAAGGCGTCAGAATCTTTGTATTCATGAGTAACATAAACTTTGGTTTGTTAAATATTCATGAGCGCTTCCTCGGCTTCCTGCGGATACGACGGCGCACCAAAATGACAAAGTACATTTAGAGAAGTTCGTTCTTCAGATGTCGGCGCTCCCGCTGGGGGGGCAGCGACCGTCGTCAGGATGGATCAGGTGACCTCATCAACAGGCGCAGGCCGCCGCCCACACCGCCGCTAACACCTGAATACGCAACAATACGTTCAGTCACGCTAGCAAAAACACAGAGATATGAGACAAGCCCCGCCCACTGAAGTTCAAGGCGTAGCCACGGAAACAGGAAACAATCAATTCAAATACACATTTAAATAAACAATAGCACGGTTGCTGCTTCCAGACCGAACCGGTCCTGACCCGGCCCAAACCCGGTGGAGGCTGGAGGGCTTTTGTTGGACCCTGAGGCAGGGAAGCCCGCCCCCTGGACCGCCATTGTAGTCGAGGAAATGATTTTCTGCTTCAGGGAGTTCTCACTGTGGAAAAATGGACCGAGCAGAACCAATTCCCAGTTTGACCCTTTAAGGTCGAGAGATTGATCCGAGGCGGGAAGAACAAGCCTCGGATACGTCAAGCAGGTCACGCGTTCACGGGCGTGTTCTCCAAACGGTCCAATCAGAACCACCGGAGTTAAATACGGTCATTAGCATACGCACAAGTGGAGCGACAGATAAGACGTGAAAGGGAACCCAGCGCCGGCCCGTTTGGACTCATGAAGCGCTAAAGAGGCGGGTTCTGAGGGAGATGTAGCGGATGCTATCAGCGGCGCTGCTCATCACTGATAACGTTCCCCGGGATGAAAGCGGAACGCCGGTTATTACTGCACATTCCCAGCCTGTCACTCATCGGAGCGCCGGCGCCGCGTGAACGGGTCGAGGCCCGTCACCATGAACGACGTATAAATCAGCTCAGATTAGAGTCAGAACTCTACCGAGCCGAGCAGAACCAGGACCTGAGCCCGAACCAGGACCTGAACCCAAACCAGAACCTGAGCCAGAACCAGGACCTGAGCCAGAACCAGGACCCGAGCCCGAACATGGACCCGAGCCCGAACCAGGACCCGAGCCCGAACATGGACCCGAGCCCGAACCAGGACCCGAGCCCGAACATGGACCCGAGCCCGAACCAGGACCCGAGCCCGAACATGGACCCGAGCCCGAACCAGGACCCGAGCCCGAACCAGGACCTTAGCCCGAACCAGGACCTGAACCCAAACCAGAACCTGAGCCAGAACCAGGACCCGAGCCCGAACCAGGACCTGAACCCGAACATGGACCTGAGCCGCTGACCTGGTTGTTATGGGTTCTGGAGTGAGATGGCCCGACCCAAACCCGCTTCAGGTCTTCAGCTCCGCCCCCCATACATCCACAGCTCCGCGTCCTACACGTCCTCAGCTCCGCCTCCATACGTCCACAGCTCCGCCTCCTACACGCCCACAGTCCTGTACTTCCTCCCCTCGGGTAGATTTGCCGCGTCATCATTGGGCTCTTGAGGCTGGATCCGGCCGTCTCGGTCCCCGCGGCTCGTCCTGACGGGTCCATCAGGCGAGCGTGTCGCGGTACTTTCCGTGACGCGTGTTCGGCTGCGGGAGGATTACGACTCCTCATCGGTCGCGGAGCCTCCGGCTCAGCGGATCGGCGACTCCGGGACGACTCTGTAAATACAGGATTAGGGCGGCTCAGGCTGAACGCGGGAACGCCGTGACGGGAACACAAACGCGTTGGTATTCAGCGGCGCCCGGAACGAGCCTCGGAGGAGACGGACGACTTCTGTTTGAGTGATTTCCATTTAGATTACATTCCGACAACGATCAGCTGTTTCACCCCGAAACAAAACAAGACGCTTTTGTTCTTCTTACAGTGACGAATAAATTAACAGAAGTTTATGTTTCCAAAAGAAAACGAGTGGGCGGAGCTTAAAACAGACAAAGACGTGAGCCCACCGAGAGATGAGCGAATGGATCCAGGAACCCAAATCCAGCGGGACCCCGGCTCATTGATCACATCAGCTCCCCCCGTTCCAACGGGATAATAATGAGCGCTAATTAGCTTTCTGAGCGGCAGACATTAGAAGAGCATTAGCCGTTTCCCTCGCTTAAAAACCCTAATTTGGCCTCATAATCCTGCTGGAGCTGCCGGAGCGATGGCGCCCCCAGGAGGACGAATGCAGTGGGGTGTTTCCTCAGAGGACACGGAGCCGTGAGCTGATTGGCCTGAAGCCCCCCAGGAGCTAAAGATAGGAGCTGATAGGAGCCAGCAGTTTAATGTTCAGCCACGACTAGCTGCTAACAAGGTTCAGGCTAATGTGAATAAAATGCTACGTATAGCAAACACTGAATAAAGTCAGTAATCATGGCTGTGCTAACAGTAGCAGCAGCTACAGGGTATACGCCCATTCTCCAACTTTTAGTTCATGTCTGACCAGGTGAGCCATGCTAACGTTAGCTACAATATTTTACCAGGTGAGACATGCTAACTTTAGCCACAGTGTTTGACCAGGTGAGTCGTGCTAACGCTAGCTATAATGCTTTACCAGGTGAGACATGCTAACTTTAGCCACAGTGTTTGACCAGGTGAGTCGTGCTAACGCTAGCTATAATGCTTTACCAGGTAAGACATGCTAACTTTAGCCGCAGTGTTTGACCAGGTGTTTCCTCAGGTGACACTGATCTGACCAGACGATTTGCGGTGGAACTGAACTCGTTAGCGTAGCTGCGCTGGGTTTATAACGAGGTCATCTGGAGACTGGGCGGGGTCTTCCTGGGCGGGGCCTTCATCATCAGCTGCCGAGCCGTTTGCATTTAGCATTTTGCTGAGTTGTCTCTGGCTAACGAGTGTTTGATGATCAGCATGAAAAATGGGACCAATAACCGATCAATCCGGCGTTTGAACAGAATCAATGAAGGATATTCCGCTGACGGTGCTAACCCGGCGCCACCAGCTGTGGGCCGGACCGGACGCCGCCCCTCCCAGCAGTCGTACCAGAACCTGGATGTTAATGAACCAGTTAAACCAGTCTAGTTGATCTCATTCCCAGTCACCACCGGTGGTCCTGTGCCGGTTAACCCGGTAGGATGCGTAGGATGCTGGTTAACCCGGTAGGATGCTGGTTAGCCTGGTAGGACGCTGGTTAACCCGGTAGGATGCTGGTTAGCCTGGTAGGACGCTGGTTAACCCGGTAGGATGCTGGTTAGCCTGGTAGGATGCTGGTTAACCCGGCGGAACGCTGTACTTTCTGTAGCTTCATGTTCTCGTTCCTGGCAGGAGGAACATTTCTGCTGTAAATTGGTTTTACATTAAAGCAGGAGGTGCATGAAGGAGGAGGTGCATGAAGGAGGAGGTGCATGAAGCAGGAGGTGCATGAAGCAGGAGAAGGGCTGAGGAGGCTCACTCTGATTAACATGACACTGCAGCGCCGGATGAGGAGATCTGGTCTCCTCTGGTCTCCTCATGGAGGTGATTTGTGGGCCTAATGGACTCCAGCAGGAGGAGCCAGGGTCCCAGATCCCCTGATCCAGATCCCTGCCCTGATCCTGATCCAGATCCCTACCCGTCAGACGTTCTCCTATTGGAAGTTTCTTACGATCAGACGGGTTGTTTGCTCCTCGAGGTCAAAGGTCGACTCCGTCTGAGGCGTTGGCGATGTGAGAGACGCTCAGAGCTCACACCCACACGCACGCACACACGCACACACACACGCACGCGCACGCACACACACGCGCGCGCACACGCACGCACACACGCACGCGCGCACGCACGCACACGCACACGCGCACACACACACACACACACACACACACACACACACACACACACACACACACACACACACACACACACACACACACACACACACACACACACACACACACACACACACACACACACACACACACACACACACACACACACACACACACACACACACACACACACACACACACACACACACACTGTGTGTCTACGCTCAAGGTTGTGCCGACAGATTGTTCATCACATTTCTTCATATTGCATAAGAATCCCTCGTCTTCATCATCATCATCATCATCATCCGGGATGAAGGGGCCCCTGAACTGGACTGGAACCGGACTCTGAACCGGACCCTGAACCGGAACCTGACTCTGAACCGGACCCTAACCCTGAACTGGACCGGAACCAGAACCTGACTCTGAACCGGACCCTGAACCGGAACCTGGCTCTGAACCGGACCGGAACCCTGGCTCTGAACTCTGAACCGGACCCTGAACCGGACCCTGAACTGGACCGGACCCTGAACCGGACCTTGACTGACTGGAAGCGGGTAAAATTCCTGAAGCAGCTGAACGTTCCATTAATCATGAAATCTACTGGTCTGCTGAGCAAAACGAAACACGGGGGGGGGGGGCGTTGATAAATCATGAGGCCGGATCTCCGATTCTCCGAGTCACCGGTTTATGGCCGCCGGCGCCGCCGGCAGTAAATCCAGCCGCCGTCACGCTTTATGTTCAGCTTTCGCTGACATCGAGTCGACGAGCCGCCAAAACGACTTTCACTGGTTTACTGGACGCTGAATGGTTTTACTATCAGGAGGAGGAGGAGCCTTGTTTCCTCCGGGAGACGAAGAGTTAATTCACTTACAGAGCGCCTAAATACAAATAACAACAAAATACAATACATAAACATAAATATATATAAAAATAAGTAATAAAATACATCATAAAGGAAACACAGAAATAAAAAGGTCCAGAGACAAATGTAGACCGGCTAACAGAAGCTAACGGATGCTAACGGATGCTAACAGATCATTATCAGGTCGATCTAAGGTGCCCTTCAAGACTGGAACAGGCCAACGACCCAGAACCTCTCTCCTTGCTGACCTCTGACCCTGAACAAAGGGAAGGAGGCACTTTGACGATATTATTCATGCTAAGTTGCTAGCCTGTTACATACAATGTATGCTAAGCTGCTAGCCTGTTACATACGATGTATGCTAAGTTGCTAGCCTGTTACATACGATGTATGCTAAGCTGCTAGCCTGTTACATACAATGTATGCTAAGCTGCTAGCCTGTTACATACGATGTATGCTAAGTTGCTAGCCTGTTACATACGATGTATGCTAAGCTGCTAGCCTGTTACATACAATGTATGCTAAGCTGCTAGCCCGGTCGATGTCAATCAGCCATAATCCCGTTCAAAGAAGCAGAAACTAAATCCAACCCGCTCTACATCGTCACCACAGGAGCGCTGTTTTCTTAAGTGACTTTATTTTGGGATAAAAACCTAATCGGATAAAAGGACATCAAACCGAAGCGAACTAAACGTGTTTGCGTCGACGTCAATGAGAGGGACGTCTGATCGGAGCCCGCCGCCTCCGGACCCGAGGAGCCGCCGACACGCTTCCTCCTTTAATTTCCCAACGGTGAAGCGTCCCCGAGGCCACGGCGGCAGGAGAGCTGCTCTGATGATGAGAAGCAAACCTCGACTTCACGCTCTTGATCCCAGCAGTAACCATGGAGACGGGCAGGTTCTGAAGCAGATACAGGCCGTGAAACTTTATTCATGAAGCCTCGTTCACGATGTCTGTGTGTCGAATCGAACACAGGTAACGAAACGCTTCAGGTGGACGACTGCAGCGAACAACGGCGACGCAGACGGAGAGTTCGGGGGTCCCAAAGGACGGTCGGGGGTGGACCGCCCGATCTCCCGCCGTCTCCGGGTCCAGGAATACAAGCTGCGTTCTGGATGCAGCGCACGGAGTCGCCCAGTTAGCCTGAGGATGAGCCCAGTTAGCATGAGGATTATACCAGTTAGCCTGAGGATGAGCCCAGTTAGCTAAGAACATGACCAGTTAGCCTGAGGATGAGACCAGTTAGCTGAGGACATGACCAGTTAGCATGAGGATGAGACCAGTTAGCTGAGAACATGACCAGTTAGCATGAGGATGAGCCCAGTTAGCTGAGAACATGACCAGTTAGCATGAGGATGAGACCAGTTAGCTGAGAACATGACCAGTTAGCCTGAGGATGAGACCAGTTACCTGAGAACATGACCAGTTAGCATGAGGATTATACCAGTTAGCCTGAGGATGAGCCCAGTTTGCTAAGAACATGACCAGTTAGCATGAGGATGAGCCCAGTTAGCTGAGAACATGACCAGTTAGCATGAGGATGAGACCAGTTAGCTGAGAACATGACCAGTTAGCCTGAGACACAGCCGAGTATCATCTGCATAGAACTGATGGAATGTAAAACTATTTTATTGTTTTCATCAGAGATTTGTAAACACGTCAACAATGTCCGACCAATCAGAACCAGGGCTGTCAACATTTAGACGGAAGATTTTAGCATGTTAGCAGGGTGCTAGCACGAGACATCAGGTTAGCATTCCGCTTAAGACAATGCTAGTCCTCCTGCGTTCAGAGATGCTTCAAGTCCTCCAGAAGGAGGCGGAGCAACAAGTAAACAGGATGAAGTTGTTGTTTTAACGTGGGAATAACTGCGTAAATTAATTAAAAGCGGTGGGAAGGATTCGCGCAGCGTTTTGCCGCGACACGCCGTCGCGTTCCCAGACGAAGTCTCGCTGCCAATTAGAGACAGCGAGCTGTTGATCAAGCGGCACGGAGGAGTCGCATTAATCCGACATCGCCGCTTCTCTCCGCTAACGTCACGATAAATTATTCAGCGTTGGTGAAACGCTCCGAGGAGACTCCCAGATAAGAAGCGCGGCGGCGCCGGCCGCCATCGCCTCGTTAAAAATCACAAGAGAGGTTTTCTTCTTCGGGGAAATGAGTAGATCAATCACTCGCCTCGTCTCCGGCTGATGTTTCCTCGTTAATCAAACTCAGATCTGAGAGATCGTTCACAGAAGTTATTGATAAAGTCATAATGGACGCCGTGAAGACTTCAAAGTCTCCATCCGTCACTGCAAGATGAAATATGTGCAGATCGTCGTCATGGCGATCTACAGCCAGGCAGTGGGCGGAACCAACCCGGTAACGGATCCTGGTGTCCCCGCCCCCTTCAGCCTTTCACCTTTCTGATGAAGATGATGAAGATGAGGAGGCCCAGCGGTGGAGCTAGCTGCCAGTAGCTAATAGCGGTTAGCATGTTTTAATACGCAGGTCCCGTTAGCTTCGTTCTGCGGCGCGTCTTCCCGACGCTTGCTAGTATTTCTTGGCAGATTGTTTTGGATGTTTTTAAATCCCTTTTGATAAATTGATGTTTGTCAGATTGCGATCGGACACGCCCACCTCCGTAAATTAAACGACGTGGAATAAGATGAAAGTAGCATCATGGTCTCGTTTCCTGCTTCTTTTTCGCGTTCTCGTAATTACTTTGCTCCTGAGAATCTCTGAAGGAAACGATGAAGAATTACAGCTGGCCTTGTTTGAGGAAGACAGACGACGAAGAGCCGTTAGCGGCGCCGCGCTAGGAGAGTAAACGCCGCGTGAAAGAACTCGGAGCGTAAACGGAGAGATGTGAGGACGCCGCGCCCCCCCCGAACATCAACCTTTTTGGCGCCTCCTGCTGTACCAGCAGCTAAAGTATGTACGAAACGCTCCGGAGATCGAGTGTTTGTTCCCACGACGACGGCCTTCAATGAGGAACATCTTTTCACCAGGACGGAACGCCGACGCCCAGCGGTCCTTTATCCGGCTCCCTTTCACCCACGAATCCTCTGAACTCCGGGACTTTTATTCAGGTTTTTATCTTTGAGCAAAAGTGAAGTGAAGCGGTCCAGGTTCACACAGCGAAGCGGTCCAGGTTCACATAGTGAAGCGGTCCAGGTTCACACAGTGAAGCGGTCCAGGACCATGGTGTTATTTTCATCCAATAATTTTTTATTTTGGCCATGAATTTAGAAGATAAATCTATAATTTGTCCCACAGTGGTAAAGAATCCTTCAGAGAATAATCCGGATCCCTCCCAGAATCTGATTGGACCAGAACCTTTCATTCGAGTCCCTCCACGCCTCCACGCCCTTCGTGGATCTGGCGTCTTGTTTTCCTCGCCTTTGACTGGCTGTGTTTTGACGTAAAATCGACACCCTCTGTCTTTTTTGAGCTCATTTGTATTTCCGACCCGGAGCGTTGAACAAAGCGTCGGAGCGACGTGCCGGCAGGAAGAAGAAGACGGAAACAAAGCAAAGGTCAGATGGAATCCCATAAAAGCAAATGTGATGAAACGCAGCCGAGCCGTCAGAGCGGAGAAGATGAGACTGCTGATTAGCTTCCTTCATGTCGGGCTCAAGCCGGCGCCGGCCTTCATCCATAATGCATGGCGGCCGCCGTCGCCGGGGCGCTGCGGGAGTCCGACTCCGGCTCTGAATCCGACCGATGTGGACGGGTTCTCCTTCAGCTGCAGAAGAACCCTGTAGAACCCGCCTGGCGTTTAATTACAACACTGCACCGACGGCCTCGCAGAAGACCTGAACCTCCATGCAGCTGGTGCGTCGGGTCGGGTCGGATTCTGGGAGCACCGCGCAGCATCCGACATCTGAACCGATCCACAGCCGAGCACGGGTCCGTCCGCTCATTAGCTGGTCTACTCAAAAAGGTTCTGGGCAGGTGTTGGACAGGCCCGTGTCTCTGGCCTTTGCAGCTGACACGGTTCTGTTAGCGTGTTAGCATGCTCAACTCAACCTGTAAACTAATCACACCGCTGTGCTAACATGTGCTAAAGCAAGAACCCAAAGAATGCAATCATCTAAATTAAATGCAGTAGATGTAGCTGCTAATCATTAGCCTGCTAGCACTGATTAGCCTGGTTAGCCTCATAGACCTGCAGGCTCGTCCTTGAGCTAATTGCTTTCTCTTCCTCACACTTTTATTTCAGAGTTTTAGCTTCCCAAAAACTTCTGTCAGTGACCCGGATCTCTCCGGGTCCTGGCCTCCGTACGGCGGCGCCATCGGTCAGCGGCGCAATTAACTCCGACAGCGCGGTTGAGCATGGCCTCCGTGACACCGCTAACGTGGACACAGACGGCGCCGCCGGATCCTCCAAAGATTTGCCTCGCTGCCGCGTTGAACTTAACGAGCTCACCAGGGATACATCTCCAACAACTAACCAAGGGTCAAAGGTCAGAGCTGGAGCTGTTCGTTACGAGTTATGCGAAGTACACCATGACTCAGTCTTCATCCGGCTAACCCCAAGAAAAGTTGGAAAACCAAATCCTTGGTTGGAGCAGAAAAGTTGGAAAACCAAATCCTTGGTTGGAGCTTCGTCCTGCTGGAAAAGACCGGAACCGAAACCAGGAGAAACGGCTCAGGGGAAACGCGGAGGACTTAAAGTTCGTAGAGGGTCAGAGGTCGAGGCTGGACCAGGACGTTAGCTAGAGTTAGCATTCTGTTAAATTCCTTCTGGAATGACTGTCATTTCGATGCTACTAGCTGCTAATGGAACCCTGCTACCAAATGCTACTAGCTGCTAGCGGCTCCACTCCCGTGTCGGAGGCAGGTTTCTGTATTCGCGGCGTCGAGTCCATGAAACTGTTTTCACCGTATCAGACGGCAGAAGTAAACGCCCCCCCCCCCCCCCCCCCCCCCCGACTCCAGCCATCGGACACCCTCATCCTCTTCTCTTTGAAATGATCTTCCCTCAGGAGATGCTAATGAGAGACAAGACAAATGTTCCCAAATGGATCCCGCCGAAACAGCTGCTGTTGAACTCTTCGCTTCCACGACAACAGATGGAAAGAGGAAGATGATGAGTGTTCGTCACGACGTCGACTGTTCAGTGTCGACGCCCACGAGTGGACTGAAAACAACGAGAAGAACAAAGAAAGCTTCCGAGGAAACTTTGGAGAATCTGAGTGTCTGCGGTTAGCGTAAACTATTAGCGGCTGTTAGCGCCGAGCCGCTTCACATCAGCGAATGGCCCGGACTGCCGACGGACCAATCAGCAGACGGCGCGGTGCTAATTAATGCCGCCGTGGCAGCTACCGCGTGTTTCTGCGGCGCCAGCGCTTCAGACGCGTTAAGAGTTTGTTATTAATATGCTAATGAACACAAACATGTCGTCTGCCGGGTGTCGGGTGTCGGCGCGTCACGTTTAAGGCGCCGTGTGTTTGGTGGTAGGAAGTATGAGTCATTAGCGGCAATGAGGGGGGGGGGGGGGGGGGCAATCACATGGCTCATATGGCTGCCAACGATTCAAAGGCACAGCAGCAAGGCATCATGGGAAATGTTGCTGTTGTTCACGAACACAACAGAGGTGGGTAGAGGTTGTGCCGCGGACCATCGTACGCTCGCCGCCGGCGACTCCGCGGCGGCTGCACCAGAGGCTAATTATTTTGGAGCTTCGCTGGCTGTTGGCAGCGGATCATCCCACGGGGAGCCTCACGCCGCCCCCCCCCCCCCCCCCCAACCGATCATCTGCGACGCCGCTCAGAACGTTTGATTTATGGCGGTTTGTTCTCGTTTCACTTAGACTCCACTGGGTTCCAGGTGGGGAGGCGGGACAAACAGGCAGTAAAGGTGAGACCATGTGATCCAGTTAGAAGGAGGATCACTGACCGGTGATGTCACACAGAGAGACCCGTGATGTCACACAGACAGACCCGTGATGTCACACACCTAACGCCCTGTCTGCTGCGAGCTGGAAGCGTCGTCCATATTTCATCCTCCCAACGGATCATGTTTCAAGGGTAAAATGTTTTTTGCTCCGTGTGACTCCTCCTCCTCCTGCAGATCTCTGGATGAGAGGCTCCGCAGCAGAAACCTTTTAACTTTATTAAACTGTCACGCCACCATTCTTCATGCTCAGAGAGGCTGAGGGTTTGACGGGGGAGGCTTCAGGACTGACCCCCCCCCCCCCTCGCATTTAGCCCGATAAAAGTTATTGCAGATATTGAACATCGTCTTCAATATAATTAAGACAATTTTAAGGACAGATTAAAGCTGCCGGAGGAGAAGCGGGTCGCCCCCTCCAGACCGACCACCGAATGAAGGACTATGACATCACTTCCTGTCCACTGAGTTGTTGGAGAACAGTCATAGGGGATCAGTTGTGAGAACGACCACATAGGCCTGACTCCTGCAGCCACCAGGTGGCGCCACGCTGGCGTCTTTTGCAGGATCCAAATACGTTGTTACCACATCGAGCTCGGGTTCACGGCGAGCCGACCGGTGGCGTTATTACATCTTTTTATAGATCTGCCACTCGCAGTTAGCTGGCACTCGCTACGCTGGCTACTGGGATAGCTGCTACTAGCTAGTGGCTACTGGGATAGCTGCTACTAGCTAGTGGCTACTGGGATAGCTGCTACTAGCTAGTGGCTACTGGGATAGCTGCTACTGGCTACTGGCTACTGGGATAGCTGCTACTGGTTAGTGGCTACTGGGATAGCTGCTACTGGCTACTGGGATAGCTGCTACTGGCTAGTGGCTACTGGGATAGCTGCTACTGGCTACTAGGGTAGCTTCTGGCCGAGAACTTGGCTGCTTTTGCATCTTTGCATACAACCGTGTCATCAGCATACATCGGCTAATGTCGAAAATGAAAGGGGCCAAACATCGATCCTAGAGGAACGCCGTCGTCAATTGAATGTCCTTCGATAAATCAAGTTGGATAAATTTACAAAATTACTCTGTAATCAACACAAAAAAGTGTTTCTAGAGTTTATTAAACTTCTGCTTCCAGCTGATTTAAAACATCAAACGGACGGCTTGATGGTGAAGCCCGGCGTGAGCTAGCATGAGGTCGCCAAGGCTACAAGCGCCGCCTCTTCTCCTGTGGTGTTTTTGTGAATGCGTTTCGACTCACAAACAGGAAGAGCTCCGTTCAGAGCGTCGCTGTCAGAGCGGGTGACATCACCATTAGCGTTGCTCAACGAGTCGGCGTTTTCAGGCGCACGCCGCTAGCCGATGCCGACTAGCTGACCGAACCTGTTGTCTCCTCCTCGCCGTCTCTGTTGTTGTTTTCACTTCACGTGTCATTATTAAAGCTCCACGTCTTCGTGTTTGCGTTTGGCTATTTAAAGGCTAAGAGTCGTAGCAGCCGGGGGTTTTAGCGAGCGGCTGGCGGCTCCGCAGTGAAAACATCTCGTTAGCGCTCTGGGGCTGAGAGACTCATTAACGGAGACGTGACCGAATTAAAGAGCGGCGAGGAGAGAGCGGCCTGACGGGCAATCCGCCCCCCCGGCGCCTCGCCGGCGAGCTGAAGCTGCTGCAGCTTCCACCTCAGAGACAAGCAGCCGTTGCTCAGGTGATGCCACGAGAATGATTGACCAATCAGAGCCAACCGCCTCAAGATGAGAGCAACGACCGGAAAAACTTCAACCTGTTGTGATTCGCTTGGGATGAAAAGGACATCATGTGACCCCCGACACACACACACACACACGCACGTTTCAGTGGGCGTGTCCAGCTCTCTCCTTTGCGTCCTATAGGTCAGTTAGTTTTCTTTATGCTAACGTGCTAGTGCCGAGCCGAGGAGGCTAATCTCCACCGACATGACGAAAAACATAAAATCATGAGAAATAATGAGAAATTTATCTCATCTCATTTTACAGTTTAATTAAAACGACTTCAAAGACCTTCTGTCATCACATTGTAGAAAGAAAGAAAGAGGAGGTGCTGTCTCTCCTCGTAATGTAACAAAGGACTGCAACGTTTAACTCTAACAGTGCTGTAAGAAAACGGCCTGTAAGCAAACGGCCTGTAAGCAAACGGCCCGTAAGCAAACGGCCGCTAAGCAAACGGCCGCTAAGCAAACAGCCTGTAAGCAAACGGCCTGTAAGCAAACGGCCTGTAAGCAAACGGCCCGTAAGCAAACGGCCTGTAAGCAAACGGCCTGTAAGCAAACGGCCTGTAAGCAAACGGCCGCTAAGCAAACGGCCGCTAAGCAAACAGCCTGTAAGCAAACGGCCTGTAAGCAAACAGCCTGTAAGCAGACGGCCTGTAAGCAAACGGCCTGTAAGCAAACGGCCTGTAAGCAAACAGCCTGTAAGCAGACGGCCTGTAAACGGATGGAGCCTCGTCTTCTTCATCAGCATCAAAGAAGAACAAACGGGCCAGGATCCAACAATGAACTGCATATTGATCACCTGCTCCTCCTCCTCCTCCTCCTCCTCCTCCTCCTCCTCCTCCTCCTCCTCCTCCTCCACACAGCTTGGCTTTTGCAGATTTACTATTCATCCGACTCGCTGGTCTGATCCGAAGACAGAGAAGGAGAAGACGCCGTCGTCCTCAGAGGGTTGAATCTGACTCGCCACGGCGCTGTAACCAATCAGATCACCTCAGAGCGTGTGTGTGTGTGTGTGCGTGTGTGTGTGTGTGTGTGTGTGTGTGTGTGTGCGTGCGTGTGTGTGTGCGAGCAGGGAGCTGTAAACCTGTTGAACTGTGACAGGAAGTGAACTCGTCTCTCAGCAGCTCCGAACCTCCAACACGATGTTTTCTCTACGCCTCATTTCTCCTCCTCCTCCTCCTCCTCCTCCTCCTGGAGTAGGAGAGGAGTTGGAGGAGGAGGAGGACAGAATGCGCCGTCCTCCGTTTGGTGAGTTGAAACTGACAGTTTTCAGTTTATCCAGCCAGCGTGAGTCGCCTCCAGTCCCAGCGTTACCACGGTAACGCCAGTCATCAATAGTCCGGTCTGTCAGCCCATCTACGGATGAAACCGCTCAGAACCCGATCAGGAGCGAGACCCGGGTTGAACCCAGCACCTTCCTGACAGCTGGAAGGATTTACATCTCATTAGTGATGTCACAGTAACAGACAGCCAATCAGCTGCCAGCTGCAGCGTTTACAGGTAAAAATAGACCCGCAAGAAACGACGATCCGTCAGAACACGCCGGTCGATGCGGATCAGAACCGAGTGCCGAAGCACAGCCAGTTCCGAAAGCAGCAGCAGCTTCTTCTTCTTCTTCTCTCACGTTCTTCCAGGAGTCGGCGAAGCGGCACGACTCACCTCCGACCCCGCCGGCAGCTTCGCCAGCCAACGGCTAAAACCCAACGAGCGACCTCCGGTTCTGCTCGGCGCCAGCCAGCCAGAACTTCAGAGCGTGATCCGAGGCCCGGATGAAGGGATGAAGGTTTACGGTGCAATAAACGCCGACCGTACTAAATAGTCTGTCAAGGGTGAGGAAGAGGAGGAGGGGGCGGAGTTTACACTTCAGGGATTTAACGGTGAGGAAGGCAGAGGTCAAACAAGAACATTAGATCCACACAGAGGAGGCCTGAGGACGACGGCGCTGTTACATCACTGCAGGCTCCGCCCACTGGAGGTGAAACAGGAAGTCCCGAACCAGCCTTATTTAAAGGTGCCGAGCAGAGACTCGGGATTTATTCGCCAGCAGCAGTGAATCTTGGCAGAGTCTTCGGCCCGCCTGATTGGCTGCGGCTGTTTGGCAGCATTCGGATGCTAACCTTTAGCCGCAGCCTTTTCTAAACTGTTGTTTCCTGATCTCAGACCGAGGAGCTCCGTTCAGAGCCCTGCTCGGGGGGGGGGGGAGACCTGACCCCCCCCCCCAGGCGCTAACGGTTAGCATCTGCTGACTTTCAGCTTCGACTGAAACTTTAAATCGAGTTTTCCATTAAACGTTTTCTTCTTTTCGAGCTCAAAGAGCAAACGAAACGTCTTGACTCGCGTTAGCTGTCAGACGTTTAAGCTAGCTAACGGGACAGTCACAGGTGACTGAGCTCAGGTGAGCGCGAGTGCCCCGCCCGTCGACACACCCACATTCTTCATTAAACTCACAGAAGAAGAGACCGCCTGCTGCTGATTGGTTCCTTGAAGCCGGACCAGCCGATCACCTACGATCAGAATCAATGACTTCCTCCCGATGCGATCGTCTGTCCTTCCTGCCGGGCTCCGTTAGCGCGTCCCCGTCGGGCTCTAAAGGAAGCTGCTGGACCAGACCCCCCACCAGGACCGACACGCCCCCACTATATCCAGCATGTGGCGCTGCAGATCTGCCGCTAAATACGCATTCAGAATAAACAACAATAAACTTCACGCTGCCAACAAACACACGAAGGCGGGTCCGGATGGACCAACGCGGAAGAACCGGTCCGAGCAGCGACACAAACAGAGACGTTGGAGATGTGTGTATTAAAACACACTTGTGTACCCGGAGGACACGCCTTCATGATTTATTTAAGGCTCATTCGTCTGATTTCTGCGGGACCAATTAGCCCGCTGGCTAACAAGCCCACAGCATGGAGTCCCAGCCGTCCAATAAGAAACGCAGAATCACCAGACCCGAAAGAAAGAGAGGAATCCCAGAACGGAAGATAAATAATCCTGGATCGGGAAAGAATTCATCCCAATTCAGCAGAAAGGAAATTACCACGAGGAACACTTGCTTCAACCCTGTGGCTAGCATTAGCACGTCTCACCTGAGAAACAGCTGTAGCTAATGTTAGCACGTCTCACCAGGGAAACACCCGGTCAAACCCTGTGGCTAGCACTAGCACGTCTCACCTGAGAAACAGCTGTAGCTAATGTTAGCACGTCTCACCTGAGAAACAGCTGTAGCCAATGTTAGCACGTCTCCTCTGAGAAACAGCTGTAGCCAATGTTAGCACGTCTCACCTGAGAAACAGCTGTAGCTAATGTTAGCACGTCTCCTCTGAGAAACAGCTGTAGCTAATGTCAGCACGTCTCACCAGGGAAACACCCGGTCAAACCCTGTGGCTAGCACTAGCACGTCTCACCTGAGAAACAGCTGTAGCTAATGTTAGCACATCCCACCTGAGGAACAGCTGTAGCTAATGTTAGCACACCCCACCTGAGGAACAGCTGTAGCTAATGTTAGCACGTCTCACCTGAGAAACAGCTGTAGCTAATGTTAGCACGTCTCCTCTGAGAAACAGCTGTAGCTAATGTTAGCACGTCTCCTCTGAGAAACAGCTGTAGCTAATGTTAGCGCGTCTCACCTGAGAAACAGCTGTAGCTAATGTTAGCGCGTCTCACCTGAGAAACAGCTGTAGCTAATGTTAGCACGTCTCACCTGAGGAACAGCTGTAGCTAATGTTAGCACATCCCACCTGAGGAACAGCTGTAGCTAATGTTAGCACATCTCACCTGAGGAACAGCTGTGGCTAACATTAGCACGTTACATGAACTGCGTACAGGAAGTAATGCAGTTGTCATGGTAGCAGTGCTAACCATCTGAACGCTAAGCACCGCCGGATTAAACGGTGACGCTCCGACCGGCACCAGTGGCTCCGCCGGGATGACGAGATGAAGAACTGTTATTAGTTTCCTTCCAGCAGAACAAGCTCCGCCTTCCGAGGTTCAGATGGTTCAGATGGAACGTCTGCCGCGGCTCCCAGAAGGCCGAGCGCACGGCGTTGTTCTACCAGGATCAAAGCCGAGTAAAGGTCATCTCCTGACCTTTCAGACGCACGCAGACAACGGACCCGGGTCTGAAGTAAGACAAGGAATCCCCCGCTGTGGCTCCGGTGACGGATCGGCGCTCGGATCCAGGACGCCTCACGGGAACGTACAGTACGTATCCGTGGGAACGATCGCCGTCAGCAGGTCACGGTGAATAGCGTGAGCTCGCTTTTTAACGGACGAACAAGGAGCTGAGTGCCAGACGCTGACGGCCACGCCCCCAGGGGGAGGAGCTATAATCGCCTTTCCACAGGTTTTTAATGGAGAAGCTGTGAGTGTTTCTGGCTTCGGCTCCGTCCTCATTGATATTCACGCCGCCGCCGCTAATCTGAAGCATCTGATATTAATGACATCATTTTATATCAACACAACATCTGACAGGTTCAATTAACCGTCAGTCTCCACACAAATCAGTCAGGAATAGCAACACGCCTCACGACACACGCCATGGAGGAGCAAAGATCTGAAGCCGCCGCGGAAAGACAGAAAGTCATCAATTATTTCACAAAGCGATTGATCGAGAAAACAGTTTAATGATCGGTTTTATTTACACAGACTTTAAAAAGAGTTCAATGGGGAAAACAGAGGAAGAGTCCAGGTTCACACGGTGAAACAGTCCAGGTTCACACGGTGAAACAGTCCAGGTTCTCACGGTGAAACAGTCCAGGTTCACACGGTGAAACAGTCCAGGTTCACACGGTGAAACAGTCCAGGTTCACACGGTGAAACAGTCCAGGTTCACACGGTGAAACAGTCCAGGTTCACGCCGCGAGACAGTCCAGGTTCACACGGTGAAACAGCCCAGGTTCACACGGTGAAACAGTCCAGGTTCACACGGTGAAACAGTCCAGGTTCACACGGTGAAACAGTCCAGGTTCACACGGTGAAACAGTCCAGGTTCACACGGTGAAACAGTCCAGGTTCACGCCGCGAGACAGTCCAGGTTCACACGGTGAAACAGTCCAGGTTCACACGGTGAAACAGTCCAGGTTCACGCCGCGAGACAGTCCAGGTTCACACGGTGAAACAGTCCAGGTTCACACGGTGAAACAGTCCAGGTTCACACGGTGAAACAGTCCAGGTTCACGCCGCGAGACAGTCCAGGTTCACACGGTGAAACCTCTTCCTAAAACCGGATTGGATCCAGATCATACTGAACTGGTTGGGTTTGTTCACACTGTATGAAGAACGTCCATGGTCCGTATCTCCAGGACGTCTGGTTCAGACTGGTGTTGCCCCGCCCATCATGGCCTCTGATTGGCTGCTTATTGTCCTTTGTCGTCGTGGCTCCAGGCTGTTAAAGCCATTAACTCTAATAGAGGGTCTTCATGGCAGCTGTGTGTGTGTGTGTGTGTGTCTGTGTGTGTGTGTGCGTGTGTAACAGCAGGAGGATGTTTAAACTCAGATTCATGCGGTCCTGGATCCCTGTCATGTGATCTGGCTGGGCGTGGCCCGGGACCAGAGCGGGAGGTAAGGATCCGGCTGCCGTGTTTCTGTGTTCGTCTGACAGCAGCGGCCGACGAGACGAACACGTTAAAGACCGAACGATTACACAAGGTCAGGACACGCACGCACACACACACACACGCACACACGCACACACACGCACGCACGCACAGACACACGCACACACACACGCACGCACACACACACACACACACGCACGCACAGACACACGCACTAAATTACCATATAAATAACTGCCACTGCTTATCAAGGTCCTCTTTAGAATGCCTGAGGAGAGGATGGCTGGGACGGGGGCGGGGGGGACTGCTTCAGCTCCGCCTCCTAGGACGTCCCTCCGTCTCACTCGGGTTCTGCCAGACCCACATCAAGACCCGCTACCTGACCCCGGACCTGGTCTGGATCTACGTCCCTGATCAGGGAGGGGTCACGACACAACCTCCTCCCCCGTCAACGTGACTGTGGTAGAACCTCCTCACTGCCCTCTAGTGGACGCCGTGATGCCAGCCCGGGACAGGATGCTAGCCATGCTAACTTTATATTCTTACTGTAACCATGGCGACTGGTCCCACGTCTCCGGCGTGAACCAGCTTTATTAACAACGCAATAAACGGCGTCCTGCGTTTCTTTACATAAATGAATATCATTAATTATTAATAATAACAAATAATTAAGTGTTTATCAACCTGATAGCCTTAATCGGTACCCAGAAAGCAGCTCTCGGGTTGGTGACCCGATCGTGTTTCAGCTGAAGCGTCTCCGAGCTTCACGCCGCCGAGTCTTTACCTCAGAACGAACACCTGGAGGTGAGCTGGTTTCTAATCTGGAGCTGGTTTCTAATCTGAAACTGGTTTCTAATCTGGAGCTGGTTTCTAATCTGAAGCTGGTTTCTAGTCTGAAGCTGGTTTCTAGTCTGAAGCTGGTTTCTAATCTGAAGCTGGTTTCTAGTCTGAAGCTGGTTTCTAGTCTGAAGCTGGTTTCTAATCTGGAGCTGGTTTCTAATCTGGAGCAGGGAGCAGCGTCCAGATCACAGCGGACGACGCCTTCCTCACCGGCGCGGGATGATTTATGCCAGAGGAGATTTCATATTCCCCTTAATCTCCTTTACACCACGGCTACGTTCTTCAAGCATCCTGCATCTTTATCTGAGAGACGCGCTGCAGACGAAGAGACGGATTTCATAATAACAGATGGAGGAGAGGAGGAAGAGGAGGAAGAGGAGGAAGAGCAGAATGATGTGATGCAGAGCTCAATGATACTCATGTAAAAAAAATATGCTAAGCTATCAAATACAAGGCCATCACAAAAGTACATTTATGTCCAACAATTCAGACTACATGCTAACATTAGCTACAGCGTTGGCTGCTGATATGCTAACATTAGCTACAGCGTTGGCTGCAGACACGCTAATGATAGCTACAGCGTTGGCTGCAGACATGCTAATGTTAGCTACAGCGTTGGCTGCAGACATGCTAATGTTAGCTACAGCGTTGGCTGCAGACATGCTAATGATAGCTACAGCGTTGGCTGCTGATATGAATACAAGAAGCGAGAAGAACCTAAACTCATCTGGTCTTTGTTAGCGGTGTTAGCATTACTAGCTGCCTGTCACATCTCCACCTGGGACGGCAGCACAGCGGGGAGTCCTGCTGCTGCTCTGGAGGGAATACACCCCCCCTTCTCCGGGGGGGCGTAGCCGTGAACACCTGAGGTGTCACTCCGCCGGGACCAGCAGCAGGTTTGATGGAGAGTCTGCAGCCCTACTCCACTTAGAACCGAACCCGCTCCACGGGTCGAAGCCCATTTCAGGAGGAAAACTGTCAAAACATGTTCCAGCATGAAAAACAGGAGTTCTGTCCAACTCCAGACAGAGGAACATGTTCCTGCATGCACCATCAGCAGGTCTGAATAATCAATCAATCAATCAATCAATCAATCACGGCTGCAGCTCATCCTGAACTCTGCTGCTGGAGAAACGAGTTTAAAAGTCCGGCTGCTGCTCAATAAAACACCAAATGGACCAGAATGCATCTGTGACTTCCTGCTACGTTAGAGCCACACCCCTCCGGTGGTCTGGCGCCGCTTCACTTAGCTCCCAGAATCAGAACCAATCAGCTGAAGCTAATCTTAGCTTCCCCCCCCCCTCCATCCGGGCCGGCTGCCAGCGCCGGAGTGGATCCGATATGCGTGGTCAGTGTTCTGTGCGAGTGGTCCGGAGGGAGGCGGAGCCAGCTCATTGATCGGACTCAAATCAGCTCTATTAGAGCCGTCATGGCCGCCGCGCAGATCCGGGAGGATCACGCTAAGTAACAACCCCCCCCCCCCCCCCCCCCCCCCGAGTCACGCCGCCGGGTCCTGATTGGCCGGGACTCACTCACCAGAGACGGTCTGATGATTGGGGGGACAGACGTGATGACCGCCACTCACCAGTTTAACCAGTTTCTGGACCGGCCGTGTCTCTGAGGTAATCAGTCGTCTCCATGGATACGACGAGCGCCTCAGCTTCCAGTGATGGAGCAGGAACAGTAGCTGTACCAGCTAACTTCAGCTGCAGCGCGGACTGCAGACATGCTAATGCTAGCCGCAGCACTAGCTGCAGACAGACTAATATTAGCTGTAGCATTGGCTGCAGACATACTAATGTTAGCTGCAGACGTGCTGTTAGCCGCAGCATTAGCTGCAGACAGATTAATGTTAGCTGTAGCATTGGCTGCAGACGTGCTAATGTTAGCTGTAGCATTGGCTGCAGACGTGCTAATATTAGCTGCAGTGCAGTAATAAAAATATAACGCTATGTAAAAGACATTCCAGGCATCATTTCCTGACCTGATGATGATGATGAATATATTTATTAGATAGAATGTTAGAGTACAAGTACAGTCACACAGTAGCCTGAAACCAATGATTTAAATAAAGTTTGTTCATTTTGAACGCAGTAACCGTCCTGTCTGTTCCTCCTGTAGGCGAAGCCGTCACCCGCTGACAGCAACTAACCCTCCTCATCATCATCACCTTCATCCTGCCCGGCAGCAGATGTTGATCGTTTTGGCTCCAGCCCAGGAACATGAATAACGGTAGTTCTCAATGAGCTGGGAATGACGGACGTTCCGGTTTATGTCGGATGTGCTGGAGAACGCCCCAGAAACAGCCGGCGGATCTCTCTCTTTGGAATAAACTCGTTCTGGTTTCATTTATTCTGCTGCCGACGGGTTTAGTTTTAGGAGGAATGATGATGTCACAGGCAGTGATGTCATTAAACATCACCTGTGGGCGGAGACAGGTGAATTCACTTTGTTCTCTCATGTCTTGCTCATATTGTGGTGACGCTGCCCCCCAAAGGTTTCCAGTGGTACCGCTCTGATTCAGTGTAAGCGCAAACAGTGATGTCACAAAGGGGGCGATGATGTCACAAAGGGGGCGATGATGTCATAAAGGGGGCGACGATGTCATAAAGGGGGCGACGATGTCATAAAGGGGGCGATGATGTCATAAAGGGGGTGACGATGTCATAAAGGGGGCGACGATGTCATAAAGGGGGCGATGGTGTCATAAAGGGGGCGATGATGTCATAAAGGGGGCGATGATGTCATAAAGGGGGCGATGATGTCACAAAGGGGGCGACGATGTCATAAAGGGGGCGACGATGTCATAAAGGGGGCGATGGTGTCATAAAGGGGGCGATGATGTCACAAAGGGGGCGACGATGTCATAAAGGGGGCAACGATGTCATAAAGGGGGCGATGGTGTCATAAAGGGGGCAACGATGTCATAAAGGGGGCGATGATGTCATAAAGGGGGTGACGATGTCATAAAGGGGGCGACGATGTCATAAAGGGGGCGACGATGTCACAAAGGGGGCGATGATGTCATAAAGGGGGCGACGATGTGCTCTGAAGATAACACAAACAGGAACAGAGGGCTAACGAGAAAACTGGTGTTAGCTCCATATCGAGCAATAGCGTGTCGTTAGCCATTAGCTCATCATCAGCCGTTAGCTCCTCGTTACCGTTAGCTTTTCATCAACCATTACCTCATCGGCAGCATTAGCTCGCCGTTAGCCGTTAGCTCGCTGTTAGCTGGTGTAAGGTGCCCTTAAGCCCTCGTTTGGTTCATTTGGAGATTCCAGAAGGGCTAACCTTAGCACAGCCAGCTAATAGTTTCCACCTACAAACCAGCAGGCTTCAGGAGCTGATGACATCATAGCTGACGTCACTGCTGCAGTCACCAGATGCAGTCTGACAGAGGGGCCTTTACAAGCCCCGGTTAGAACCTGGTTAGAACCTGGTTCCGGAGGTTCGGATCTCCGGAGCAGCGTCACGGAACACCGGAAAGTTAAATCCGTGTCCTGCAGGTGTGAACTGGACTCACTGGTTCCGAAATGCGGACCAACCGATCAGCTGATAAAACAACCCGAGTCGGTTCCGGTGAACGTGTTCGCGGGTAACGGGAGCGCGCAGCAACAGATGGGAACGTCACAGCTCCTCTCCTCAGCCCGAACCGGGCCTGGGTTCAGTCAGAACCGCTCGTGCAGCCCGAACACGCAACTTCTGCCTCTCAGCCCTGCGCTTTGACTCGCAGGATGTTTATCATTTAAAGCACGCGCAAAAACACCCGGCATGCGCAACGCCCCAAAACCGAACCGAACCGAACCGAACCGGCAGCGGCGACCCGGAGCAGCGGGCTGGATCTCCGACGGTCACGGTTCTTACCTTGAAATCCGAAGAGGAAAATAACGCCGGGGATCCAGACGCCGTAAATCCAGGAGTAACGCATGACGTGCTCGAACCGGGTCCAACAGAACCCTCACCCAAACTCACGGGGGTCGGCGTCCACCGGAAAACTGGACCGCGGAGGGAAGAGAAACCCGCAGCGCGACTCGGCTCAGCAGCGGAGACACGAAGAACCGGAGAACCGAGCACCGGAGCGGAGACTGGCGCTGCTGCCGGCGCGCGCTCACGGGTTGGTCGGTACTGCCCTCTAGTGTCTGCTGACAGAATGCAGGCGGAGGAGGAGGGACCAGAAGGAGTCTCTTTTTCATGAAGAGGAGCCGACTCTTCATCATTGATGTGTGACAGCAGACCGATAGATCAGTTCCAGATCCACATCTATTCATTGATGAGCTAACGCTAGCAGCAGCAATGAGCTAACATTAGCGGCAGCAATCTGATGAGCTAACGCTAGCAGCAGCAATGAGCTAACATTAGCGGCAGCAATCTGATGAGCTAACGCTAGCAGCAGCAATGAGCTAACGCTAGCGGCAGCAATCTGATGAGTTAATGCTAGCGGCAGCAATGAGCTAACGTTAGCGGCAGCATTCTCAGATGTCAGATTCTTCTGAAGTCATTGGTGTCATATGACACGAACTAAAGTTAGCTTAGCATTTAGCCCAGCGGCATCAGTTTGGACCCCGACGTTGTCTGTGGGAACTCTGCCGGAACCATCAAGGCCTCTAGACACGCCCCTGCGCCGGACCTGAAAATAGTTAGCATTAGCATTTGTCTTGAGCTAATGACGCAAACAGCGTCAGAGTCTGATCCGTTCAGACGGAGCTTTACCAGCGCTGGACTCCTCCTCCTCCCCCTCTCCTCCTCTTCCTCCTCCTGTTTTCATCACCTTGTTTTCTGTCGTCCTTTCTCTATTGATTCTCTCCCAGATGGAGCTCCTTGACCTCCGACCCCGAGGTTAACAACATCTATGTAAGGCCGGAGTGTGTGTGTGTGTGTGTGTGTGTGTGTGTGTTCTGTTCTTACTGCAGTAATGATCTCTAACATAAATTCTTTTGTGGGGGTTTTTGGACAAATTACATTTTCTTTCTTTTTCTTTTAAATATTTTTTTTTATTCTCTTAAATTGATTCCGACCAATCAAAATCGTTCTCTGGCCGAGCTGGCTCTAAACAGCTGAGGACAAAGATCCTCGCTGATTGGACGCCTGCGCACCCACTCTTCTGGGGGGGGGGGGGGGGGGGGCAGCACTGACTGAAGGGGAATGTGTGTGGAAACGCTGCCACCTAGTGGTGCACTGCAGAACCAGAACCAGAACCAGATCCTGTAAATTCTACATTAGAGGAAGTGCTGAGCTGATAAAATTATAACACACACACACACGCACACACACAGACACGTGCACACACACAGACACGTGCACACGCTGCAGACCCGTTCACAGCTCAGAATCTGGGCGGGGCTGCAGGGTTCTGGGTTCTGCTCCGCATGGCAAATGTTCATCTTGTTATTCAGAGCAGCTCCGGCGCCGGCAGCAGAACCGCCGGCTAAAAGAACCGGTCCCACTGATCCAGCTGAGCAGAGCTCTCAGGTCCAGACCTGCTACACACCAGAGGTTCTGACCCGTATGGATCCACAGGACTCAGCTCCACCCAGATCCACTCAAGGACGGGAAAGAAGCCACAAACCGGATCCACGATCTCCCGGACGATCAAAAAGGATGATTGGAAATTATGGGATGTAGTTTCATTTTAAAGTTCTGTCCCCTTAAGGATTCAAAGTTCATGAAGGTTCTGAGTTCTACATGGCCAGAAGGTCCCACAGTCCAGGTTCACACGGTGAAACGGTCCAGGTTCACACAGTCCAGGTTCACACGGTGAAACGGTCCAGGTTCAAACGGTCCAGGTTCACACGGTGAAACGGTCCAGGTTCACACAGTCCAGGTTCACACGGTCCAGGTTCAAACGGTCCAGGTTCACACGGTGAAACGGTCCAGGTTCACACAGTCCAGGTTCACACGGTGAAACGGTCCAGGTTCACACAGTCCAGGTTCACACGGTCCAGGTTCAAACGGTCCAGGTTCACACGGTGAAACGGTCCAGGTTCACACAGTCCAGGTTCACACGGTGAAACGGTCCAGGTTCACACAGTCCAGGTTCACACGGTGAAACGGTCCAGGTTCACACAGTCCAGGTTCACACGGTCCAGGTTCACACAGTCCAGGTTCAAACGGTCCAGGTTCAAACGGTCCAGGTTCACACGGTGAAACGGTCCAGGTTCAAACGGTCCAGGTTCAAACGGTCCAGGTTCACACAGTCCAGGTTCAAACGGTCCAGGTTCACACAGTCCAGGTTCAAACGGTCCAGGTTCACACGGTGATCGGCGGCCTTCTGAAATGAACACATGATGTCATCTTAAAAGCATTCATTCTTAAAGCGTGCAACAGGAAGAAAGGGGCGGGACCACAACTAGAATGTAGGAACAATATTTATTCACTAAGTTCCAGCGAGTTATTTCTGACAGCGTTCTACACGTATGTACAGGTTCACCCCCCCCCCCCCCCCGAAGGGATGGGGGGCAACAGGAGGAGGTGCTGAGACTTTTCTTCTTCCTGTACGATACAGTAAGAAACCGTTTCCACGGTGATCTCCATGTTCAGGTTCAGCCTCCTGGAACGTCGCCGGAAAATCCTCCGCCGACGTTCCACAGACGACTGAGGAAGAGGAAAATGTCCATCATCATCATCATCATCATCATCATCAAAGAATAAAAAGGTGTCACCGTATCGGTAAAAACTGCTGAGTCAGCGTTCCACCGAGTCACGCCCTCGTCTCATTGGTTCAAATATAAACAAGTTAGAAAACGTGATCCAGAACCAGC
The DNA here is from genome assembly GCF_040956055.1 of Brachionichthys hirsutus. Taxonomy (NCBI): domain Eukaryota; kingdom Metazoa; phylum Chordata; class Actinopteri; order Lophiiformes; family Brachionichthyidae; genus Brachionichthys; species Brachionichthys hirsutus. The sequence goes on along the minus strand of NC_090907.1, from coordinate 352,362 downwards.
GTTGAGTCTCAGAGGAGAACCGGACCGGGGCCCCGATAGCACAATGCTAACATGCTAAAGCCAGTCCCGGTTCTGATTGGTCAGGGCTGGGACGAACCCGACGACCTCCTTCATCACACTCTTCCTCTCTGAGCAGGTGTGAGGCCCAGGTGAGTTAGCTTAGCCGGACACGCCCCTCGGGGGGGGGGGGGGGGGGGGGCTCTAAGGCCGCACCCTCCGAGACGCCCAACGTTCACCCTCATCATCATCACCGTCAGTCTGAAACTACGAGATAAAAAAACCATGGGTTCGTTTCCCTCGACCAATCAGAGCTCCTGTCTGTAGAAAACCGGAACATCCATCCCATAATAGGACGAGGAGTCTGTGGCGTCCGGCTCTCATTGGTCCGTCGTCACACCAGAGAGCCCGCCCTGCTCTGGGCGGGCACCATGACGGGCACCGCCCCCATCCTCTCCAGCGTGGCCTGGCTCACGGCGTACGAATGCGTCGCCGCCGGCTTGAGGGAGCCGTTGCTGCGGGCCGTGGTGGGCGGGGAGGGGGCGGAGTTCGTGGTGACCACCAGGGTCTTGGGCGGCGGCAGGGTGTGGCTGCCGTTGACGTAGGACGCCGGCGGCTGGGCGTGGCGGGGAGGCGTGACCGCCGTGCTGTGGCTGTGCCCGTTGTAGCGGGTGTAGGAGTGGGCGTCGTCGCTGGCTTGGGGGCGGTGCCAGTAGCGGCTGTTGTAGGTGTTGCTGGACGTCAGCGTGTCGTTCTCCGACGACGACGCGTCGGCGTGGAACGCCTTCGCCGATGATGACCTCTTGGGAGGAAGGTCGTCCTCCCTGTGGAGGAGAAGACAGGCGATGAGCTCGGGGGGGGCGTGTCCACGCTGGTTGGACTGGGACGTTGTGGGCGGGGCGTGTGTGTGGGCGATCAGTAACCTGATCTCGTTGGGAATCTCCTCCTCCTCGTATTTGTTCCTGTTCCTCCAGTAGAACAGCGAGAACACCGCCGCCAGGGAGCAGACCACGCCCACCAGGATCACCGTGGCAACGGTCCCGGCGATCAGGCCCACGGTCTGAGGCTGGGCTGCAAGGAGACACACGGAGACACGCCGCGGTGATGTCACGCCCCCTGATGTCACGCCGCCCTGATGTCACGCTGCTGTGATGTCACGCCCTCTGATGTCACGCCCCCTGATGTCACGCCCCCTGATGTCACGCCCCCTGATGTCACGCCGCCCTGATGTCACGCCGCTGTGATGTCACACCCCCTGATGTCACGCCCCCTGATGTCACGCCGCTGTGATGTCACGGCCCCTGATGTCACGCCCCCTGACGTCACGCCCCCTGACGTCACGCCGCTGTGATATCACGCCCCCTGATGTCACGCCCCCTGATGTCACGCCGCTGTGATGTCACGCCCCCTGATGTCACGCCCCCTGATGTCACGCCGCTGTGATGTCACGCCCCCTGATGTCACGCCCCCTGATGTCACGCCGCGGTGATGTCACGCCCCCTGACGTCACGCCCCCTGATGTCACGCCCCCTGATGTCACGCCGCTGTGATGTCACGCCCCCTGATGTCACGCCCCCTGATGTCACGCCCCCTGATGTCACGCCCCCTGATGTCACGCCCCCTGACGTCACGCCGCTCACCTGCCACCACCTGCAGGTCGAGCAGGCAGGTGCTCCGCCCGACGCCGTTGCTGGCGCTGCACTGGTAGCGTCCGGAGGTGCCGGCGCTGATGTTCCTGAGGGTCACTGTGCCCTGCGTCTGGTCTGAAGGACACACACAACCGGAACAACGTCTGAGCCGCCAGCAGGGGGCGCTGCAGGGCAGCGATTGACCTGAGACGAGTACCTTGCACGGCGTTGTGCGGGAGGCGGGGCAGAGCGTCCAGCTTCTCCCAGGAGTAGGCCGGCGTGGGAATCCCCTCCTCCGAGCTGCAGAACAGCGTGACGTCACTTCCTACGTCCAGGGCGCCCTGGATCCGGCACGCCGGCGCCGAGGGCGGGACTGGAGACGGGCACGGTGGGCAGAAAAGACCCATCACTTCCTGTCAGCTGGGGATCAATGGCAGAAATGGGCGGGTTCAAAGCTCACCCAGCACGGTGAGGCCGACCACGCCCACGTTGCGCCCCCCCCGGTCCGGCAGGTTGTTCACCAGACACTGGTACGTCCCCGTGTCCGCCAGACGGCTGCTGTTGATGAAGATGGACGCGCTGGTGCTCGGCATCGTGGACGCGAAGCCCACGCGGCCGTGGAGGTGGGTGGCGAGGCTGAACACCTGCCCGCCCTGGTAGATGATCACCTGGAGACAGGTGGGGGACGGACAGAGACAGGAGGAGGAGAGACAGGGGGGGACGGACAGAGACAGGAGGAGGAGAGACAGGTGGGGGACGGACAGAGACAGGAGGAGGAGAGACAGGGGGGGACGGACAGAGACAGGAGGAGGAGAGACAGGGAGAGGAGAGACGGGGGGGGGGGGGGGGACAGAGACATGGAGAGGAGAGACAGGAGGAGGAGAGACAGGGGGGGGACAGACAGACAGGAAGAGGAGAGACAGGTGGGGGACAGACAGAGACAGGAAGAGGAGAGACAGGTGGGGGACGGACAGAGACAGAAGAAGAAATAATCAGAAATAAAAAGCTTTCGATGTTGCTGCGGCCGGGAGACCCTCCTCTTCCTCATGTCCTCACAGCGACCAATAGGAGGCGCCGCTCACCTGTCTCCTCTGATGTTTGTCTTAAAGTCAAAATTTGTTGTAAATAAAAACAGTTTTTTCTATTTTTCCACATCAAAGAAGAAGAAGAAGAAGAAGAAGAAGCCCCGCCTGTATGATGACATCATCCTAAAGATGACGCTTCATTGGACATGGAACAAGCGTCTTATAGGTCGCTATGGTTACGTGCCATCACCAGACTAAATATGAGGAAGAGGAAGAGGAAGAGGAAGAGGAGGGTCTTTCTACAATTATCACGCACGTTAGATCCTCTCTGTGTGTGTGACTCGGCCCTTCCACCAGAGGGCGCCGTGTCTCCACAGATCTCAGCGGACTCCTCGTCCAGCGGGACGGAACCTTTTCTTTGTGTTTCTGGCCGGTTGGACGGACCTGCAGACGGGATGCTGGTCTCAGGTCCGGTCTGCGGGACCAGAACCTCAAACGGACCGGCTCGGTTGTGAAGCTGAACCGTGACGCCCCCCTCCTCCCCTTCCCGATGAAGATGAAGATGAAGATGAAGATGAAGAGGACAAACGCACACAAAGGGAATCGGAGCCGCTCTTCATCGTCTCTGATCTGAGCGTCATGTGACCTCGGGTCCAACCAGAACCCCACAAGAACCCCACCAGGACCCCACCAGGACCCCATCAGAACCGAACCAGGACCCCACCAGGACCCCATCAGAACAACATCAGAACCGAACCAGAACCCCACCAGGACCACATCAGAACCGAACCAGGACCCCACCAGGACCACATCAGAACCACATCAGGACCCCACCAGAACCCCACCAGAACCCCACCAGACCCGTTTCTCAGTAAACCAGTGAAACCAGAGGCGATAAAAAACGGACTTCTGATCCGGTTTGACGTCAAAGGCTTGAAATCCATTATTTAACGGATCGACCCGTGAGCGACTGGATCGATCAGCTCCAGTTCTGGGTTCTCAGCTGATCAGCTGTTTGTCTCAGAGTTCAGAACCAATAAGAATGTTCTTCTACACCAATGATGGGTGTTTGAGGATCGAGACTCCGACCCGGGTCCAGGTCACACTCTGGATCCGGGTCAGCTGGAACAGAACACGCTCAGAACGTTCCCATGAATCAGAACCAACCAGTGGATGTCGTGCTGCTTCTGCTAGCGTGCTAATGTGCTAATGTGTCTTCAGTAATTCTTAATGGCTTTTAGCATCAGCGCTAATCTTTCCTGACATCCCCTTCCTGTGAGGTCACCTTTTTTTTGAGGTCACCTTGTGTCGACGTTATTCCATCGCTTTTCATCAGGCGGGAGGCGGAGCTTCCCGCGCTGTATGGCGGCGTGCCGGGTGTGTGTTTGTGGGTCTGCGCCCCGTTCGCGTGGCGAGAACAGCTGCGGCGCAGAGCCCGGCGTGGGCGGGAGCTAATTAGTGCAGAAGATGATTGCGTTATTTGGACGGCCGACCAGTGCCGGGTTCAAAGAGGAGGGATGCAGGTGAGCTCCGACTGCCTGCATCTGCACATTAGACCCGGATGGAATCACAGGGGTCCCGCAAGGGGGGAGGGGCAGGGGGGAGGGGCAGGGGGAGGAGCAGGGGGAGGAGCTGATGGTGAAAGCAAACTTTAAAGCGAGTGACATGACTTCAAACGCTGCGTTCAACAATGTATTCTCCTTAAAGATGGAAAATGTGTTTTCACTTATTGAACTTATTATAAATTAGTGAATAAATTATGAATTATTATTTTAACACCGGCTTCAGGAAACCTTCACCGATCTGGGATCAGCAGAAACTGTTCTGTGTTTGTGTTGAGGCAAATGCTTGCAAAAATGCTAAGCTAAGCTAATATCACCAATACAGTAAAAAAAAAAAAAGGTGAATGGTTCAACTCTAAATGCTGTTAACCAGGTGTTTCCTCAGGTGAGACATGCTAATGTTAGCTACAGTGTTTGACCAGGTGTTTCCTCAGGTGAGACGTGCTAACGTTAGCCACAGTGTCTGACCAGGTGTTTCCTCAGGTGAGACGTGCTAACGTTAGCCACAGTGTCTGACCAGGTGTTTCCTCAGGTGAGACGTGCTAACGTTAGCCACAGTGTCTGACCAGGTGTTTCCTCAGGTGAGACGTGCTAATGTTAGCTACAATGTTTGACCAGGTGTTTCCTCAGGTGAGACGTGCTAACGTTAGCTACAGTGTCTGACCAGGTGTTTCCTCAGGTGAGACATGCTAACGTTAGCCACAGTGTTTGACCAGGTGTTTCTTCAGGTGAGACATGCTAACGTTAGCTACAGTGTCTGACCAGGTGTTTCTTCAGGTGAGACGTGTCCTGGACAGGTTTGACTTTGACTTTGCAGCTACTGTTTTGTATCCATCGTATGGAGTATGATATTAGCTAAACTACTGACACACCTTTAGCTCAATGCTACACCTACATCGCTCTGATCTAGTATCTATGAAGGAGCTAAGAGGCGTGTTCAGAGCCAACGGAAAGAGAAGCGTCATCATCGCCGTCTGCGTGGTTTTTAAAGTTTAGCATACATAGCATGCTAGCTTTAATGTCTTTAATGCTCGTCATCTTGCATGAAAGAAGTGAAAACATCCAGCTACAAGCTACAAGCGTAGCATCCTCGTCCTGAACCAATAAAGACGATGGAAGCGGGTCTGCAGAGGATCCTGGACCGATCTGAGCCTGCGATTCTCTTTGCGCTGTACCTGAACACACCTCCAGAAGGGTAGAGTCTCCTGTACCTGCTTCGACTGTGGGTTGAACCAGCGCAGGCGTCCGGGCGGTGCAGATTCAGTGGCGTAGCATTAGAACATGAGTTAGCGCTCGAATCTGCCCGTTTGCTAAACGATGCCGGCTGTGACGCGGCTCCGCCTACCTGCTCCGGCTGGTTGGCGTTCGACAGTGGGATCACCATCCAGATGATGTTGAGGTTGGTCAGGGCGGCGCTGGTGGAGAAGGAGCAGGGCAGGACGGCCGCCTGGCCCCTGGCCACCTGAACGTTGCTCTGGGACACCGTCACATCCAGCGCATGGGCGCCCCCTGCAGGAAGGAGGAGGCAGGGGTTAGCGTCAGGACAGAGAGGTGAAGCTAAGCATCGAGACCAGGTTCACGGTAGACCGGACCACATGGGCCCCCGTCCTGCAGCCGCCTGAACCCTCAAGTGTCCCGATGAGGCTATACTTGAAACTGTTAGCTGTATGCTAATGCTAACCATTGCCAACACACTTTGTATGTGCGTAGCTTACAGCACTCTCTTTGCTAAGTTCATGCTAGCATGATGCTAACCCCCAAATGGAAAAAAGAAAGATGCATTTCCGCCCTGATGAAACTTTAAATGTTATTTGTGATTCAAAATGTTTGTTTCTGTGACTTTAGAGCTAAAAACGAAGCGAAACGTCTACAAGATGGGAATCGAGTTCGGGATTTGACCCAGGAAGCAGCTGTTTGTGTCTTTTCCACGCTGGGCTGTGATTGGCTGACTGAACAGACGTTACACAGACGTTAACAATGGATGAGCTAAATGGAACCCGGGGTCCCTTCAGTTATTCATTTCCCGGGAAAACGTCCCGTGTCCGTGAGCGCCGGGCGACACGAGCGTTTTGTGGGAGCGATCCGTCAGCCGTAACAGACCTTCAGAGACAGACATGGACGTCCTATTCCTGGACCAGCAGAGACATTAAGGCCTCAATTCAATTACCCCTCCCGGCAAGCAGCGCCCAAAACCCCGACAGGAAGTCGTTCTGTGCAAACAGGTGAGGAAGACGATAGGATTACAGATAACTGATCGCATCCTGTGAATCGTCCTCGTTAGCGATATTGTAGGATGATTGATTACGTGATAAGCCAATAAGAGAAAACGCCGTTCATGTGACACGTAAGACAGAAGACCCTGACCCGGCAAGAGGACAGGAAGTAGGAGAAGAAGAAGGCAATCTCCAGTTCGTTCCCCATCCATGAAATGTTGACTATAAAGTGTCCCCCGCTGTGCACAACCGGTTGGAGGCGGGGCTACTATTCCGTGTGAAACCGTCCGGGTTCACGCGGTGAAACAGTTCATGCTTAGTAGGGAACTAGCAGTAGCAGGTCCTGAAACAGACGGACCGTTTGACTTCTGATCACCTTTAGATCTCATTATTCCGTCAATCAGAGATCAAAGAGATGAGCTGCTCATCGTTTCTCCTGTTCTTTCATCAAACGTTAACGAGAACGAGGACAAAAAGGACAGGGGGGGATTGAGATGGATAAAAATAGAACGGCTGTAGGAGAAGGAGGGAAGAGAAGTTGGACCAGAGGACAACAGGAGGACCATCCTCCTGAGAGGAGGAGGAGGAGGAGGAGGAGGAGGAGGCCTCCGGCGGAGCAGCTCCTTCACAGAAGTGTCAAAATGGCTGTTGCTTAATGCATGAAAAGCGCACACCTGAGTGAGCCTGGAGAGACGTATGCTAAGCAGAACGAGCCTTCAGACAGCGTCTCTGTCTGAAGGCTGGGGGGGGGGGGGGGGGGGGGGGCGACCTTCACCCCTACCTGCACCTGTGTAAACTACATGACCGATACCAGGGGACATTTGCATCCGGATGATTTCCTATTTAGCTAATGTTAGCATGTCTCACCTGCAGACACACCTGGTCACACACACGACATGTCCTCTGTAGCAACGGCAGCTACTGCTAGCACATCTGGAGCTAATGCTATCGCCATTGCAGCCGACATTAGCATGCGATGATTTTAGATTTAAACTTTCCGTGTTATCATTCCCAGTCTGGAGCAGATGGCGTCGTGATGTCACGCCGTTTCACGATGGCCGCCGCCGGTCGGCCGCGTTGTCTCTGAGCGTGAGACGTTTGAGAGGAGAAAGAGATGGAGCATAAAATCATGCATGTCCCGCTCCAGGCGTGACAGTTGGCCCTGAACGCGTCTCGTGTTTCATCCTTTTAGAAGTGCGACGGCGCTTTAACTCCGCTAGCGGCGACTCTCCTCTCGGGACAGGAACGCAACAAAAGCAAGACCGCGAACACGGCTCAGCATGAGTTAGCGGCACCTGTGCCCACGCATCAGAACCGTGTTCCGTGTTCCGTGTTCCGTGTCCGACCCGGGGCTTCGGGAGGAGGTGTTTGTGCGCGGCTAACGTTGCGATGCTGCCGTTGGGTCGAACGCAGGTGGAGTCGTGTCCCCAGCTGCTGGACCGGAAGCATCCGGAACGCCGCTCAGAGGAAAACAAAACCTCGCAAACTCATCTTGGGAGAAAATGTAGAGTTCCTGCTGTAGCGCGTTGGCGCCGCACGCAACACGCTAGCTACACGTGATGTCAACTAACCCCAATGTGTTAGCTTCACACAACACGCTAGCTACATGCAGCACGTTAGCGCCGCACGCAGCACGCTAGCTACACGTGATGTCAACTAACCCCAATGTGTTAGCTTCACACAACACGCTAGCTACATGCAGCACGTTAGCGCCGCACGCAACACGCTAGCTACACGTGATGTCAACTAACCCCAATGTGTTAGCTTCACACAACACGCTAGCTACATGCAGCACGTTAGCGCCGCACGCAACACGCTAGCTACACGTGATGTCAACTAACCCCAATGTGTTAGCTTCACACAACACGCTAGCCACATGCAGCACGTTAGCGCCGCACGCAGCACGCTAGCTACACGTGATGTCAACTAACCCCAATGTGTTAGCTTCACACAACACGCTAGCCACATGCAGCACGTTAGCGCCGCACGCAGCACGCTAGCTACACGTGATGTCAACTAACCCCAATGTGTTAGCTTCACACAACACGCTAGCTACATGCAGCACGTTAGCGCCGCACGCAACACGCTAGCTACACGTGATGTCAACTAACCCCAATGTGTTAGCTTCCCCTCTCCCCCCCCTCCTCCTGGCCCCGCCCCTGCTGGCTGACCTCCTTCAGCCAACTCTCGGCCTACATCTCGTCCTCAGACCGTAATCCTCTGGTCTGAACCGGACTGAGACTTCCTGCCCCCCCTTCGTGTCCCTCGTGCAGCTCTGACCGCAGGAGAAACTTCACTTCCTCGTCTCAAACACTCGCTGAAGGTTATTCGACCCTCCTCTTCCTCAGTCTCACCTGATCGTCCAACAGCAGCCAATAGGAGAGGAGTCTCCTCCCATCTCCTGTTTTCAGACGCTTGATGACGCCGAGCCTCGTCTTCAGAGGTTGAGATCGGATCAGAACTCTCAACTTGAAAAGGTGAAGCAATAAGCCGAGTCTGATGCTAACGCTAATGCTAATGCTAATGCTAATGAGCAACTACAGCTAGCGGCTGCACAGCTGAACGCTGCTGTGCAGGAGGTTAAAGTAGGCCACGGATAAGCTCGGTAAGACTAAAGCAGCAAACAGATGGCTCTGTACAGGACACACACACACACACACACGCACACACACACGCACACACACGCACACGCACACACACGCGCACACACACACACGCACACACACACACACCATCAATCTGACAAACATCACAGAATAACTCAACGTGCTGTTTGTCTCTCAGACATGGACTTCCTGTCTGTCAGCCATTGGCCACCTTTCAGCTGCTGGCCCGTTGCCATGGGTTACGGCTCCGCCCTTCTCAGGCGACTCAGCACCTGTCCTGGCATCACACTGATCCAGCAGGAAGATGGCGTGACAGGATGCTCTGCTCGCTCTTCTTTCTCCACCCTTCCTCTCCCTCAGTCTTCATACGATGGCCCCGCCCCCCGCCCCGCCCCCCCGTCCTCAGCTGGCCCGCCTGGGACCGGATTCTGCAGGTGATTTATCATCACCTGAGAGATGAACCCTGGACTTTATCAGAGGACGGCAGGATGTCCTGCAGAATGAGGATTCAACTCGGGTCGGGTTCAGAATCCTTCATGGACTCCAGATGAGGTGTTTAAGCTCCGCCCAGACCCGTACAGATCGGTACGTTCATCTTCTAAAGAAGGAGCGTGTCAGATCGGAGGAGGAGGAGGAGGAAAATGACAAACAGACTTCTCTTTCTTTCTCTCCTTCATCACATGAACACCTGTGTCGCCATGGAAATGGAAAGATCGCCCTCAAAATGTATGGGGGGGGGGTTACCTCAGCATCCAGCATCCACCCAGCGTTCATTTAAACTGAATAAAGTTTTTTTTAGGGCAGGTGACAGTCACAAATAAATATATACGCTCAGAACACGCGTTATACCTGACTGGACAGGGAGGGGGCGCTGCTCAAACACTGACTCAGCAGAATGAGAACCAACCGGCGTCCTCATTCAGAGGAAGGTTTTACTGTAACACACGCACACCACACACACACACACACACACACACACACCTACACACGCACCTACACACACGCACCTACACGCACACACACAGACACACACACACCTACACACACACACACACAGACACACACACACCTACACACACACACACACACACACACACACACACACACACACACACACAGACACACACACCTACACGCACACACACACACACACACACACACGCACACACACACACACACACACACACACACACACACCTACACGCACACACACAGACACACACACACCTACACACACACACACACCTACACACACACACACACACACACACACACACAGACACACACACACCTACACACACACACACACACAACACACACACAGACACACACACACACACACACACCTACACACACACACACCTACACACACACACACAGACACACACACACCTACACACACACACACACACACACATGCTGAGTCGGCGCTCTGAACGGAGAATCTTTCATCTCTGATCCA
>NC_090907.1:338153-340653 GCF_040956055.1 Brachionichthys hirsutus | reverse complement strand
GACCTCCGACCCACATCGGAAAATGAAAGAGCAAGAAAGAAAGGAGGTGTAACCACAGAGGAGGTGGAGGGGAAAGGAGGCGCAACGCCAGGAGTCATTCTGTGTCCCCTCCGTGTGTTTTGAGAATATTACAGCGGCAAAAGAGATTTTCTCACGAGGAGAAAACGTCGTTAATCATCCTCCAGTGTTTATAACTGCCTGTGGACAGGGGCGGAGCCTAACATGGACGGGACGCCATCATCGCGGGGCGGACAAAATAGCAACAATAGCAACACCAGGTCATGATGCTAGCATGCTAGCATGCTAGCGCTCTGCAAGCAAAACAGGCATGTCATAAAGGGAGAGCAGTTCTCAATCAACCAACCAACCAATCAATCAATCAATCAACCATATCTGGGTAAACCGGTTCTGGACCCCCTGTTGTGTCCGCGTTTGGCTGATTTTCTTCTTCCTTGCCTAACTGCTACCGTCCGTCCGTCCATGTTGGACGCCAGCGGTTGGAACCATCGTCCCGCGTTGGATGGGAGGGGGAGGAGCCTGATTACACACGACGAGGATCATGGGAACTGAAGAGTGTAACGGGACAGATCAAACCCGTCTCATCTGGGCCCGGATCTAACGGGGTTACAGAACAGGAAACGACGGGTAACCATGGCAACCGTTCGGGCCCGCAGCAACGACCGTCCCATAATATCCCGTCTTTGTAACGCTTCAGTTTCTGGACTACAAAAGAAGTTCTGTTGGTTATCCTGGGTGGTTAAATAAAGACGGGGCGCCTCAGGCGGGGGTTCGAATCTCAATTGGCATGAGAGAATGGGCCCCGAGGCCCGCTGGGATTCTGGGAAACGAGTCCTCCGGAACCACGAGGTTCTGAACGTGTGACGCCAGATCTCATAAAGCCAGAGCAGATGATTAGATAACAGACGGTTCTTCTGAAATGGGTTCAAGTTCACCGGTTCTGGTCAAACTCAGAATCGGGAAATAGAACATGCCGGGTCTTTGTTCATGTAAGAAGCAGCTGGACCTGCTCATCCTCAGGAACCGGCGCCGGCGCCACCCAAAAGGTCGATGCTCAGAACTCTGGAGTGTTTTCTGACATCACAGCATCCGAAACGGGCCGACGAATGGCCCATCGATCCGGGAAAACTCAGCTAGCTTAGCTACAGCCCTCTGCTAACCGGACAAACCACAGTGGCCACGCCCTCCTCACAACCCGAGTCCATTTATGGTAGGTCCAAAGAAGTTAAATCCATCCAGGTCCAACATTAGCTAACGTTAGCATGTCTCACCTGAGTAAACAACTGGTCCAACATTAGCTAACGTTAGCATGTCTCACCTGAGTAAACACCTGGTCCAACATTAGCTAACGTTAGCATGTCTCACCTGAGTAAACACCTGGTCCAACATTAGCTAACGTTAGCATGTCTCACCTGAGTAAACACCTGGTCCAACATTAGCTAACGTTAGCATGTCTCACCTGAGTAAACACCTGGTCCAACATTAGCTAACGTTAGCGGGTCTGCAGCCGGTGCTGTTGATCGATTAGCTATGCTGGATACATTTTGTTGCCGATAACATGGCCTTTTCACTGTCTTCATGATGTTAGCTTAGCATTTTTTCCTGTGTTAGCCTCAGCAGCTAGCCACTGTTTTCATGGGCAACGTGCTATTTAGTAGCCGAGAGCTTTTACGTCTGAACCGCGGCAAAGAAATACTACAAGTGTAGTCGGGTAACGCACACACATAAACACACACATAAACACACACACACACACACACACACACACACACTCGAGGTAAATTATGCCTCATAATTAGATAAATTATGAGACATAATTTACAGATTAAAAACATTCAGCTCCTTCTTAAAAGACACACCACAGGAAGTAGGAGCATTTAGTAAATGAGTAGAGGAGTAGAGGAGTAAATGAGTAGAGGAGTAAATGAGGAGAGGAGTAGAGGAGTAGAGGAGTGGAGGAGTAGAGGAGTGGAGGAGTAAATGAGTAGAGGAGTAAATGAGTAGAGGAGTAGAGGAGTCGAGGAGTAGAGGAGTAAATGAATAGAGGAGTGGAGGAGTAAAGGAGTGGAGGAGTAGATGAGTAGAGGAGTAGAGGAGTAAATGAGTAGAGGAGTAGAGGAGTAGAGGAGTAAAGGATTGGAGGAGTAGATGAGTAGAGAGTAGAGGAGTAGAGGAGTAGAGGAGTAAATGAGTAGAGGAGTGGAGGAGTAAATGAGTAGAGGAGTAGAGGAGTAGAGGAGTAGAGGAGTAAAGGGATTGGAGGAGTAGATGAGTAGAGGAGTAGAGGAGTAGAGGAGTAGAGGAGTAAATGAGTAGAGGAGTGGAGGAGTAAATGAGTAGAGGAGTAGAGGAGTAGAGGAGTAAAGGATTGGAGGAGTAGATGAGTAGAGGAGTAGAGGAGTAAATGAGTAGAGGAGTAGAGGAGTAGAGGAGTAGAGGAGTAAAGGATTGGAGGAGTAGATGAGTAGAGGAGTAGAGGAGT
>NC_090907.1:318153-333153 GCF_040956055.1 Brachionichthys hirsutus | reverse complement strand
TACATTCTCCTTCGGTGTTTCTGAACCTTTAAACTCGCGTTCTTTAAATCTCCGCTGAAATTGTTGCTTCAAACCTTCCAGGAGGCGTTCGGCCCCGTTAACGCTCCTCTGTGGGAACAATGGGAGCCTCCTGCTGCTCCTCCTCCTCCTCCTCCTCCCACCGTCTCCCTCCATTGTGTGAAGTCATTACGTGAGCGCTAATAGGCCGTGGAGCACCGAGATCCTCTTTATTATCTACGACTGTGACTACATCGCTAAGCCGATTAGCCGGCGCCGTCTTTTTCAGCGTTCCAATTAGGAGCGTCGTTGAAAGCGGGAGCAGATCGCAGCCTCACAGTTATTACCGACGCTCCGAGGGGCGTTCAAGTGCAGGAATCCAAGAGGATGAGCAGCGCAGCAGAATGACATCGTGGCGGCTATTAGCAGCGATCTGAAGCGACTCCCAGCATGCACTGGGAGCATCAATGGACCAGCTGGCGATCACAATGCTTTTAATCAAGACTGGAAAACTGCATCGTTATTCAGAGCTGAGCCGACGTGACGACGGCCCGTCAGTCGTTGCCATGGAAACGGAAACTCCTTCTTTACACCAACCTCCATCTGAACGTATTTAAACATCAGTCGCATCGAGACGCGACAGCAAGCGCCAGCCAATCAGAACCAGGACTGTCAACAAGTGGACAGACACTTTAGCACGTTAGCAGGGCGCTAGCATTCTGACATCATTCTATGCGAGGTCTCAGTCCGCGTCCGGTTACCGGTGGCAGTGAGGTATTATCGGTGTCCGTTAGCAGCTCAGAAACCTCTAATCCAGTCATTGTTAATCCAGATGTGCGCCCGGGACAGACATGGCCGCCGCCCTCGCCGCCGTCTGCTTGCGGGCTTCCTCGCCGCTCTCCCCTGAGCGCCGAATGAACACGCGTGTTGTCGTGTTCTCAGCTGGATTCTCCTGACAGCGTCGCTCGGAGGAGCGGAGAACCTTCAGGGTTCTCGTTTCGTGTCAGAGCTTCTAAACGACTGTTTGTTTCTGTCAAACGTTGTTTGCGTGGGAATAAATAAAGACACGCCCGAATGAGCACGCCGTAAACACGGGGAAGAGCAGCCCGCTAGCATCAAGCTCCATTCCTGATGAGTAAGGCAAGAGGCCTGACGTAAAACAAGCCTTCTCACCTGCCGTTCGACACATCTGCTAACTGCTATTAGCTGCTAACTGTTATTAGCTGTTGATTGCTATTAGCTGCTGGCTGCTATTAGCTGATAACTTCTATTAGCTGCTGGCTGCTATTAGCTGCTAACTGCATTAGCTGTTGTTGCTATTAGCTGCTGGCTGCTATTAGCTGATAACTGCTATTAGCTGCTAACTGTTATTAGCTGTTGATTGCTATTAGCTGCTGGCTGCTATTAGCTGCTAACTGCTATTAGCTGTTGATTGCTATTACCTGCTGAGTGCTACCTTAGGTTAGGGTCCATAGTGGACCTAAGCCCCCAACCCCCATCCCAAAGTCTGGCGCCATGCCCCGCCCCGCTCCCAGGTGCAACCTGTTTGGAAACGCTAACATAAACAGGACGTCCATCTGTCCCGCAGACGTTTATGAGCAGAAAGGGGACCCGATCCGATGTGCCATTCTCATAGCATGCTCACTCGTGATTGGACGAGCCGGGACAGGTGTCCAGGTGTGTTTAATACACACATGAGAAGACACCGAGTCCAGAGGAGCTGAAAGGATCCAGAGAAAATCCACGTTCCGATGGATTTGAAGGACTTTAACGGACCAGGACCAGAACCCGGATTAGGATTTATGAAGAGTGGTCGGCGTGGGCGGATGGAAAAGAACGAGGGATGAAGAGAGGAGGAGCCAGGAGAGGAGAGGAGCAGATGGTGGGGATTACCGAGGACTGAAATACTCTGGGTCTGCAGAGGAAGAAATAAACTGTCCCATCACCACCATCATCATCATCGTCTTCATCATCGTCTTCATCGTGGTGAATTCAGTCCACCCCGAACACGATGATGAAGACGAGATCGTTCTAACAAACAGCTTCTAGATGGAGAAACTGGTTTCAATCCAGGATCGAAGAGGTCGAGTAGGACGAGCTGGACACCAAGCTGTAGTAGTACTACTAATACTCGTAGTACTAGTACTGCTAGTACTACTAAATAAATAAATAAACATTGTGACGAATAGAAGTGTGTGTTCAGTCTGATGTTCAGCTCTATGTGTGTGTGTGTGTGTGTGTGTGTGCCTGGGTCTGGATCCGACCAGAATTCAACAGAACCAGCTGGTAGCATGTTAGCATAGCGGCTAATTGAGCATCAATGTAAAATCACGGGACCCCCCGGCAGCCGTTCGCTTCGGGGTCGACCTGCTGACGAACGGCGCCGGAGAACACAGAACCTCCCTGGTGGAGCGGTGACAGGACCGTATTGTTCTGGACCCAGATCTGGATCTGGGGACTTCAGGTCCGATGAATCGACAAGCTGTTAACGGACTCTTTAAAGAATCTCTGGTCGGGGAGGGAGAACACTGAAGCCCTGTTCAGAACCAAAGAGCCATTCAGAGGGGGGGGCTTTAATACCGACCACACACACACACACACACACACACCTAAACACACACACACACACACACACACACACACACACACACCTAAACACACACACACACACACTAAAGCTCCTCGTGTAACATTTGTGTTCTGAACACAGGATGAGGTCGTCTGTCCTGCAGTAAACGTCCGTTGTTGTTGTTGTTGTTGTTGTTGTTGTTGTTCCGATGGAGCAAAGGATGATGGGAAACGGAGAGGAAGAAGGAACGAGGAGGTGAACAAAGGAGGTGAACAAAGGAGGTGCAGACAGGCTGCCTCCTGCTGAGGGGTTCTCCTCAGAGACGATTAAAAAGCCCAACAGTCGGCGGCGCCGGCCGAGCTCCACCACCAGAATGTCAGTTTCCATGGAGACAAAGCCCCCCCCCCCCCCCCCCTCACACCACAAAAGCCTCTGGTTTTTGTTCTTGTTTGTGAAAACATCACACCTTCTCTCCAATCAGAGGGGCCGGATCAGAGGACCGGATCAAAGGTCCGGATCGGAGGGCCGGATCAGAGGACCGGATCAGAGGACCGGATCAGAGGGCCGGATCAGAGGTCCGGATCGGAGAGGAGAACTCATCAAACCCCACCAGGCGGGTGGAGCGGGGTGATCGGACTCTATCTGGGTCGGGCCGAGCCAGGAGAACCTCTGGGCTCCCTCAGAACAGAACCGTCCAATCCTGAAGGGTCTCTTTGAACGCCATCCTCCTCTTCCTCATCAGTGAGGAGAACAGAACGCAGCTCCTCCTCCCGGAGGCAAACCTTCAACCTCCCTGAGGAGGTGGGGCAGGAGGAGGAGCCTCTCCTGAGTTCAGGTGATTTTCATGACCTCCTCCTCCTCCTGGTTCCTTCTCCTGCAGCGATGCCGTTTCTTCGGGGGGGGGGGGGCCGCCTCCAGGGCTCTAACCCACATTACAGCACACGAAGCATTAATCATTGATGATCGGACCTTTTAATGTTCCTCCTGTAATATTTATCTGCACCTGAATGCATCGCGGGGCGTTCAGGTGCACACGGGAAACTTATTACCTCCAGATCAGAGGAGAAGCTTGGGGGGTCAGAAGGTCATGGCCACGCCCGTCATCTACGTATCCATCATCCATCCATTCGGATTACAGCCAGATGTGTCTCACCTGAGGGACAGGTATCCCCAGTCCTCTGTCCCATCAGCCGCATCTAGCTCCTCCTCTAGCTCCTCCTCTAGCTCCTCCTCTCTCATCCGTCACTTCCTGTTTCCAGAATCACGTTCACAAATCTAAATGTTAGCAGGAGCGCTGCGTACAGCTAGCAACGCACAAGGAAGCAACCGGATCCACGAGGACCAGGTCCACAAGGACCGGAACCACGAGGACCGGATCCACAAGGACCGGATCCACGAGGACCGGATCCACAAGGACCGGATCCACGAGGACCAGATCCACAAGTACCGGATCCACAAGGACCAAGGACAGACAGCAGAATCTGGACCAATCATCATCCCCAGAGATCAATCTCCCTTCACCTTTTCCTGCTCCTCCTCTTCCTGCTCCTCCTCCTCCTGCTCCCCCTGCTCCTCCTCTTCCTGCTCCTCCTGCTCCTCCTCCTCCTCCTCCTCCTCTTCCTCCTCCTCCTCCTGCTCCTCCTCTTCCTGCTCCTCCTCCTGCTCCTCCTGCTCCTCCTCTTGCTCCTCCTCCTCCTCCTCCTGCTCCTGCTCCTCCTGCTCCTCTTCCTGCTCCTCCTGCTCCTCCTCCTCCTCCTCCTCCTCCTCCTGCTCCTCCTCCTCCTCCTGCTCCCCCTGCTCCTCCTCTTCCTGCTCCTCCTGCTCCTCCTCCTCCTCCTCCTCCTCTTCCTCCTCCTCCTCCTGCTCCTCCTCCTCCTCCTCCTGCTCCTCCTCCTGCTCCTGCTCCTCCTGCTCCTCCTCTTGCTCCTCCTCCTCCTCCTGCTCCTGCTCCTCCTGCTCCTCTTCCTGCTCCTCCTGCTCCTCCTCCTCCTCCTTTTTCCGTGATGACGGAGCGTCTCGTGTCGTTATTGATCGCCGCTGTCAGACGGACGAGGGATGAAGCGCCTCAGACTGGTCACCACGGTAACGGGGTCTTCATCGGAGATGATAGATGGCTTCTTCATAATGAGCATTAGCTGCATGCTACCGCTCATCGGGTGGACTAAGCCCCTCCCCCTGACGATGATGTCGCCGGTCCCACCGCTGACCAGCTTCGCCCTCTGATTGGCTGACGCCACTCGTCGCTTCTTCTCCCATTCCCAGACATGAATGATGAGGTCATCCTAAAGGGGGCGTGGCATTGATATAGGCTGTCCTTCCGTTACTTCCTTTGATCTGTCCTGATGCTTTATTGGAGGATGACTTCCTGTTGGCTCTATATTTTTGTTCTGGATCAGAACAGGCGGTTCCTCCATCTCTAGCTGCAGCCGGACCGAACCGGGCCAGAAGCGTCCCGCATTGAGGCCTGGTAGGGGGAACAGAGCCCCCGTTGTTCGATAGAACGGCCTCCACATCGGTGTCTGGTGGGGTCCGACCCGCAGACCCGTCACCACGGAGACCGGTGCTGAAGGGGCGCCATTCAGACCACAATGGATCTCCAGCCCTGCTTTCAGGCAAGGGGGGAGTGGACCCCCGAGGAGGCGGAGCTTCAGCCGACCAACGTCTAACGCCTCTGAGCGTCAAGAAGGTGCGAGTGTGATTCCAGCTGACGTCACAACCTGAGACGCTAATAATACTCAGCCCACCTGAGGAGGAGGAGGAGGAGCAGGAGGAGCTGTAAAGGAGTGGGCCAGATGTTTCTCACCTCCAGATGTTTCTCACCTCCAGATGTTTCTCACCTCCAGATGTTTCTCACCTCCAGATGTTTCTCACCTCCACAGCAGGAGAGATAACCGGAGCAGAAAGCAGGAGGAACGAGGAGCAGTGCTGCACCTCCCTGTGCGGCTCCACCCCTCTCTTTCTGTTTACTTACAGTAGCCACGCCTCCTCTTCCCACCGTGGCGATGGACTGAGGCGAGGAAATCACCGCCTCAGTGTGGAACGCTTGTTCTGGACCGGCACGCCGTCCCACGTTAATAAACGCCTGCAGCCAGGCACAATGGCACCATTGATCACGGGGGGGGGTCACGCTCAGACCCCCGTCCCATCTCAAAGGGGAGAATCTGGTTCCAGTCAGGGGGGGGGGGGGGGGGCAAATGACTGAAAGCTTCTTTACTCAGATTGTTTCTGTTCTGAAGGGTTTGATGCAACGAGCTAGCAGCTAGCTCGTTGTTGTTGTTGTTGTTGTTGTTGTTGTCGTCGCCGTCGTCGTTAGCGACAGGCTGCTGGGACTTAACCTGGAGCATCTCCACCACCCTGATCAAATAAACCTATAATCTATAAACCGGGGTCACACGCAAACAAGATATAATCTGCTGCAAAGCCTATCAGAGCCGATGATTCCAGCGCTGGCTCCGCCCCCTTACACGTTCGTCCATATCCACAAATCGCCTCCGCAGACGAGGGGAGGGGCTCCGTTTCCAGGGGAGCTGCTTATTGGCCAATCAGAGACAGGAGGGCAGCTGAGATGAAGCAGACCAATCAGAATCTTGATCATGTGACCTCTGGACCGATAAAGAAGCCTTCATGGATCCGATCGGACCGGGGTGATGGTCCAGGTTCTTATCCGGGTCATCCTGACACACAGCAACCAATAGGACGCAGGCAAGAGAGCTCCGCCCACCTAACGTTTTTAGAGCTACATCCAGAACCAGAGGGTCTCAGATTGTCTGAGCGGGTCACAGGATCAATTATTTCTGTGTGACTCTATTCAGTCCATCAAGGAGGATCAATTACCGATCAATTTCAAATTAGTGATACAAGGCCGGCAGGGGCGGGGCTTAAAATACCCACATCATCCCTGACCGGGCCTGCAGTCAGACCCGGTACCACCCACAGCTGGATCTGCAGCCTTCACGCAGACCCCCCCCCCCCCCCCCCCAATATTTCATACAGATGCCCGTCGTTGTCATGGCAACAGACTGTTGCAGCATCACAGCAGAGAAACGGGTCGTTTCATCTGGTCCGTTCAACAGAACCGATTCTGGTTCAGGTCAGCGCCGTGACATCACCCGTAAGGAAATGAAGCAAGTGGGCGGAGCTTTCTGTCAGACATGCTGTAGGAAGCTAACAGGAAGTTGATGCTCCCTGATCCGGGTGGAACCGCCCACAAAGTATAACATCAAAGACAGACGGCCTGGAGTGGGATCCAGGGGGGTCCAGGGGGGTCCAGTGGAGTTCAAGTTCAGAGTCCAACGGACGGGACAGACGGGACAGACGGACGGAAGCCCGGCGGGACAGAACCAGGACAAACAGCAGCCGCAGCGCCTTTAATCGAACCTCCAGAACGTCCCGGCGAACCCGGAGGCGCTGGTTCTGGCTGAGTCGTAAAATCACAGACAGAACAGCTCTGTGGGGGGGGGGGGGGGTCGTCATGACGACAGCTTCACTGATTAGTTTGTGAACAGAACCGATTCAGACAGACAGATAAGCATGAAGCGTAAAGCTCCACAAACAAGAGGAAGGCTCCTCATTGGTTCGGACCGATGGTCATGTGACCCTGAAGAGCGGACCGCAGTGAATCAGTTATCAATAAATCATCAATAAATCACCAATAAATCACCAATAAATCATCAATAAATCATCAATAAATCATCAATAAATCGCCAATAAATCATCAATAAATCATCAATAAATCATCAATAAATCATCAATAAATCATCAATAAATCACCAATAAATCATCAATAAATCACCAATAAATCATCAATAAATCACCAATAAATCATCAATAAATCATCAATAAATCATCAATAAATCATCAATAAATCATCAATAAATCACCAATAAATCATCAATAAATCACCAATAAATCACCAATAAATCATCAATAAATCATCAATAAATCACCAATAAATCATCAATAAATCACCAATAAATCATCAATAAATCATCAATAAATCACCAATAAATCATCAATACATCACCAATAAATCATCAATAAATCACCAATAAATCATCAATAAATCATCAATAAATCATCAATAAATCATCAATAAATCATCAATAAATCACCAATAAATCATCAATAAATCACCAATAAATCATCAATAAATCACCAATAAATCATCAATAAATCATCAATAAATCACCAATAAATCATCAATAAATCACCAATCATTCATGTTTCTACGACTGAAGACAGAACTGCAATGATCTGTTAGCATGTAGCCGCTAAAAGGCATAACAACATTCAGATCCAGCCAATCAGGACTCTGTAAATCGGTCTGGTGACATCACGGTGACGTCACGATGACATCATGACTTAAGGACCCGTTTCTGACACCTGGACTCGCTGGTTTTTGGGTCGGGTTTCTTTCAGGGTCACACAGAATTGATCACTTTTCAAAACAGAACTGTATAAGTATTGATCCTCATCTGATCGCCTCTGATCAATAGGAGCTATTGATAGTATTAGAAAGTATTAATGAACTCAAACTCAGTTCAGAACCAGAACATTTGTCTGGTGATCGGAAACAAACTCATCAATCACAGATCAATCAATAAACATGTCTAAATGGATTATTTCCTCATTCCAGGAATTTGTTACATTTTCTTCCAAATAGAGAAGATTATTCTGAAATCTGTTGTGTGATAAACAGACGTAAACAGCTGTTCAGGTCCTTTCAACAAACAAACACACAAACACACAAACACACAAACAAACACACATGGCGATAAGAGGCGGGGCTATTGGCAACATTTAAATCCACATTCATTTAATTTAAATGAGATGTGTTGTTGTTGTTGTGTTGTTGTTTTGTGTTGTTGTTGTGTTTCTATTGTTGTTGTTGTGTTGTTGTTGTGTTGCTGTTGTTGTTGTTGTGTTGCTGTTGTTGTTGTTGTGTTGTTGTTGTTGTTGTCTTGTTGTGTTGCTGTTGTTGTCTTGTTGTTGTTGTGTTGTTGTTGTGTTGTTGTTGTGTTGTTGTTGTGTTGTTGTTGTTGTGTTGTTGTTGTGTTGCTGTTGTTGTTGTTGTGTTGTTGTTGTCTTGTTGTTGTTGTTGTTGTTGTTGTTGTTGTTGTGTTGTTGTTGTCTTGTTGTTGTGTTGCTGTTGTGTTGTTGTTGTCTTGTTGTTGTGTTGTTGTTGTCTTGTTGTTGTGTTGTTGTTGTGTTGTTGTTGTGTTGTTGTTGTGTTGTTGTCTTGTTGTTGTGTTGTTGTTGTGTTGTTGTTGTGTTGTTGTTGTGTTGTTGTTGTCTTGTTGTTGTCTTGTTGTTGTGTTGTTGTTGTCTTGTTGTTGTTGTTGTTGTTGTGTTGTTGTTGTTGTTGTTGTGTTGTTGTTGTGTTGCTGTTGTGTTGTTGTTGTCTCTTACCCTGCAGGCAGAGGAGGAGCATCCAGGCTATCCAGAGGTCTGCGTTGTGGAACTTCACCATGACTCCTGACTGATCTCCTTGAGGAGGAGGATGAGGAGGATGAGGAGGATGAGGAGGTCAGCGCTGGGGAGGTGAGGCATGAAGTTTCCTCACGCCGCCGACATTTATCCGCCAAAACGACGACAACTGGAGAGGAGAACAAGGAACGCACCTCCTCCCCGTCTCCCTCCGCTCCTCTGCTCCCCACGTCAGGACTTTGAACAAACCAGCTCCTCTTTGAAAAGGAGTGTCCTCCTCTTTGAACAGGAGTGTCCTCCTCCTTGAAGTGTCCTTGTCTTTGAACAGGAGTGTCCTCCTCTTTGGAGTGTCCTCCTCTTTGAACGGGAGTGTCCTCCTCTTTGGACGGCAGTGTCCCCCTCTTTGAACAGGAGTGTCCTCCTCCTTGAAGTGTCCTCGTCTTTGAACAGGAGTGTCCTCTTTGGAGTGTCCTCCTCTTTGAACGGCAGTGTCCTCCTCTTTGAACAGGAGTGTCCTCCTCTTTGAACGGCAGTGTCCTCCTCTTTGAACAGGAGTGTCCTCCTCCTTGAAGTGTCCTCGTCTTTGAACAGGAGTGTCCTCCTCTTTGGAGTGTCCTCCTCTTTGAACGGCAGTGTCCTCCTCTTTGAACGGCAGTGTCCTCCTCTTTGAACAGGAGTGTCCTCCTCTTTGAACAGGAGTGTCCTCCTCCTTGAACAGGAGTGTCCTCCTCCTTGCAGTGTCCTCCTGGTGTAATAAATCCTCCCAGCTCAGAAACTGCTCCCACACTGGACCTCCTCCCGTCCGCTCCGTGCGTGTCTCCGGCGCGTCTCGTTGCGCTCCACGGTGTCTCCGCTGCAGCTCCGACCTGAGAGCAAAGGCAGCCGCGTCACACACGCGACTTCCTGTTGGTACTTTCAGAATAAAACACGGCGCAGTGAAGCTTATTGGAAAACGTGAGAACTGAACAGAAACCGAGAAGAATCGTGTTTTTCACCAGGAATCAATATCAATCATCAATATCAATCGATCCCGACCTGGAGACTCAAACCGATGTCATCGTCAGCCAATCAGGGACGTGGTCAGCAGACAGGAAGTGGACAAATAGAGCAAACAGTCAGAGACACATGCTGACCAATAGCAGGCCAGACCGGCTGGTCACCTGACTCCTCACGTGATTTTTAGAGATAAATATTTATTTATGACGTTTATTTATGAAGCTTTTATTTTGTAGACAGCCCTCCTGGCTTCCTGTTGCTGTCTGCGTGTGCGCACGCGGCTTGACGCGGATCACCGAGAGGAGCGCGAGCCCGGCTGTTGCTGGGCGACCGCTGACGCCAGCGCGAGAGAGGAACGTGGGCGCCCCCCTGCGGTGAGGCGGCAGACAGACAGAAGGCGACAGAATCTAATTAATGAATCCAACAACCCAGAAGTAACGAAGGCAGCTGGCAGGCAGCTGGCGCTTCAGTGACGTCATGACGATGTTTCATGACGTCACCAATAAAACGAGCCGAATCCACACGAGACAGAAAACGAGAGAACTCAACATGAGGACAAAGAGACTCGAGCTGTGGGCGGGGCCTCACCCGTCTGCACACCTGAGCGGTTCCGGAAGCCGTCCCTCCGTTAGCGCCCCCATGTGTGCGTTTGATTTGGTTACTGAACATGTTCAGTAACCCCCCCCCCCCCCCCCCCCCCACACACACACACACACACACACACACACACGCGGTCCCTGGACCCCGGGTTTAGAACCAGTGCAGGTCACGCTGTCTCATGATTGGTCAAGGCCAATGGGGGCGTTTCCAGAAACTGATTGGGAGGAGCCGTTTTCTAATTCAGCAGGTGACATCATAGCTCAGAGGGCGGCACCGACGAACCGAGAACCTTGAGACTGGCTCAGACGGCACTTCCTGATGACGTCACTGACGTGAAGGAGGCGCTGCAGTCGTTCAACGTTTCACTGACTTTATTTAATTTCACACGCAGCGACTGAAACACACTTTTGTTCCAACCGGCCCTTGAGGACAGTGCTGCCCTCTGGTGGAGAAGCGGAGACGCTGCTCTCGGTCCTTTCCCCTCGGGAGCAGCCCTTGAACCCACAACCACCTGGAGCTGCCGTCTGGGTCCGGTTCATTCCTGAAACAGAACCGCCAGTCAGTCGACGGGTCGGAGCAGCCACTTCCTGATTGGACATCGGTTCTGGACCGAGATCCGGATAAATAAAATGCAATAAAAAACATTTCTGACATTCGCTTGTTTTTGTTTCATTTGACTCATTTCTGGTTTAAGAATTTCTAAATATAAATTCTGAGTGAAGATCTGGGGACAGTTTCATCTCCATGACAACCAAGAACAACAACAACAACAACAACAAAGAGCAAGCAAACGGGCGCCGCTTCCGGGTTCGGCTCCTTTGTGCAGAAACATGCGGTTCTGCAGGTTCAGGCCGGAGCCACCTGTCAGCAGCACCGCGGGGGCGTGGCCCAGCCTTCAGGGGCGTGGCCCAGCAACCGGAGCCACCTGTCAGCAGCACCGCGGGGGCGTGGCCCAGCCTTCAGGGGCGTGGCCGAGCAACTGTTACCTGTCCAGCCGCATTTCAGAGTGGAAATTCAAACATTCAGGTGAAGCTAAGATCTACCTCGTCACTGCCGGATGATGAGCAGGAAGATTTAGACTTTTCTCTACCATGTCCCTTCTTGTCCTTCTTGTCCTTCTTGTCCTTCTTGTCCTTCTTATCCTTCTTGCCCTTCTTGTCCTTCTTGTCCTTTTTGCCCTTCTTGTCCTTCTTGTCCTTGTCCTCATGGGATGAACCACCCTTCTTGTCCTTGTCCTTCTTGTCCCCGTCCTTCTTGTCCCCGTCCTTCTTGTCCTTGTCCTGAGAAGCACCAGCGTAGATTTCTTACATTTCCGGCTGCAGTTTCAGGAATCAGCAGAAATCTGAAGCGTTCTTACTTTACTCCTGCTGAAAGGCCACACCCCCTCCGTCTTCTCCCCGCTCGTCGCCTTCACCGTCTCCTCATTCTCCTCCTTCTCCTCCTTCTCCTCCTCCTCGCTGTCTAAAGCTGCATGAACACAGACAGGTGAGCAGGTGTGACGACGCCCCCCCCAGGTGCGACCTGGTGCCTAAACACGCTGAAACGAGATCTTACCGTCCCACAACTCCATCCCGCTCATCCTGCAGAGCACGACTGAGTGAACCAGAAGCTCAGCACGCCCACATGGCGTTACCTCCCCAAGCCACGCCCCCCCGCGGTCAGCCAGGAGGCTGCGTTCAGGTGCAGCAGGTTGTCTGAGCGTCGTGTTCTGATTTAAACGATGTCGTGAGAAAACTAAAGTGATTACTTTAAACCATAAAAGCGTTTCATTATATTATTATTATAAAAGGTTTGTCATTATTTTATAGTAAGTTTCTTAATAAATTCTTTTTTTATTGTTTCATAAATCAATTTTTTCTCATTCTCATTTTAGAAGTGAAGTTTCAGGACGATAAGTCACAACAAACAGGGAGAAGAGCTAAACTCAAAATTAGCTTTGACAAGTAGCGCTAAAGAGCTAACTGAGCTTTGGCTAAAGCTAAGCTAAAGTAGCGGCAGCTCCTGATGACATCACTGACGGGTCTGTCTTTCGGTTCCCTTCGCCTACCGGTCCCACCGGAGCCCAGTGGGCCGCCGGCACCGACGAGATACATTCACAGAACCAACCCAGATTCTGGAGACCCAGAACTCACTGGAGGGAACCACACATCCGAGCCACGCCGCAAACCTCAGGAGGAACCAGAGGGTCCGGTAGGAATAACGGACATCAGAACCCAACCGGGTACGAGGATGGAATGTTATTTATTTGATCAAGTTAGTGACGGGTTCATGTAGAGTGGTCGGAGACTAGAGCCCAGGATTCGGACTCGGACTCGGGACCGGACCGGCCCGGGACTCGGACTCGGGACCGGACCGGATCCCCTGGCGACGTGAAGGAGGCGCTGCAGTCGTTCAACGTTTCACTGACTTTATTTAATTTCACACGCAGCGACTGAAACACACTTTTGTTCCAACCGGCCCTTGAGGACAGTGCTGCCCTCTGGTGGAGAAGCGGAGACGC
The DNA here is from genome assembly GCF_040956055.1 of Brachionichthys hirsutus. Classification (NCBI taxonomy): domain Eukaryota; kingdom Metazoa; phylum Chordata; class Actinopteri; order Lophiiformes; family Brachionichthyidae; genus Brachionichthys; species Brachionichthys hirsutus. Next base: position 320,065 of record NC_090907.1, on the reverse strand, counting down.
TGCTCTCGGTCCTTTCCCCTCGGGAGCAGCCCTTGAACCCACAACCACCTGGAGCTGCCGTCTGGAGCTGCCGTCTGGGTCCGGTTCATTCCTGAAACAGAACCGCCAGTCAGTCGACGGGTCGGAGCAGCCACTTCCTGATTGGACATCGGTTCTGGACCGAGATCCGGATAAATAAAATGCAATAAAAAACATTTCTGACATTCGCTTGTTTTTGTTTCATTCGACTCATTTCTGGTTTAAGAATTTCTAAATATAAATTCTGAGTGAAGATCTGGGGACAGTTTCATCTCCATGACAACCAAGAACAACAACAACAACAACAAAGAGCAAGCAAACGGGCGCCGCTTCTGGGTTCGGCTCCTTTGTGCAGAAACATGCGGTTCTGCAGGTTCAGGCCGGAGCCACCTGTCAGCAGCACCGCGGGGGCGTGGCCCAGCCTTCAGGGGCGTGGCCGAGAAACCGAAGCTACCTGTCAGCAGCACCGCGGGGGCGTGGCCCAGCCTTCAGGGGCGTGGCCGAGCAACTGTTACCTGTCCAGCCGCATTTCAGAGTGGAAATTCAAACATTCAGGTGAAGCTAAGATCTACCTCGTCACTGCTGGATGATGATGAGGAGGAGGAGGAGGAAGAGGAGGATGTTTTCCCCTTTTCTTCATCATTACTCTGCATCTCCTCATGGGATGAGCCGTCCTTCTTGTCCTTGTCCTTCTTGTCCCCGTCCTTCTTGTCCCCGCCCTTCTTGTCCTTGTCCCCGTCCTTCTTGTCCCCGCCCTTCTTGTCCTTGTCCCCGTCCTTCTTGTCCCCGTCCTTCTTGTCCTTGTCCTGAGAAGCACCAGCGTAGATTTCTTACATTTCCGGCTGCAGTTTCAGGAATCAGCAGAAATCTGAAGCGTTCTTACTTTACTCCTGCTGAAAGGCCACACCCCCTCCGTCTTCTCCTCGCTCGTCGCCTTCACCGTCTCCTCCTTGCCGCCTAAAGCTGCATGAACACAGACAGGTGAGCAGGTGTGACGACGCCCCCCCCCCAGGTGCGACCTGCTGCCTAAACACGCTGAAACGAGATCTTACCGTCCCACAACTCCATCCCGCTCATCCTGCAGAGCACGACTGAGTGAACCAGAAGCTCAGCACGCCCACATGGCGTTACCTCCCCAAGCCACGCCCCCCCGCGGTCAGCCAGGAGGCTGCGTTCAGGTGCAGCAGGTTGTCTGAGCGTCGTGTTCTGATTTAAACGATGTCGTGAGAAAACTAAAGTGATTACTTTAAACTATAAAAGCGTTTCATTATATTATTATTATAAAAGGTTTGTCATTATTTTATAGTAAGTTTCTTAATAAATTCTTTTTTTATTGTTTCATAAATCTATTTTTTCTCATTCTCATTTTAGAAGTGAAGTTTCAGGACGATGAGTCACAACAAACAGGGAGAAGAGCTAAACTCAAAATTAGCTTTGACAAGTAGCGCTAAAGAGCTAACTGAGCTTTGGCTAAAGCTAAGCTAAAGTAGCGGCTAATAATTTTAGCTACACACATCATTTATATATTTTATTCTCATTTAACTGATAATCAATATCTGATTGTAGCTTTAAAGTCCAGCAGATCAATAACATCAGATTGTTTCTTTATGCTCCAAAGATAAAAACCAGTTATTGATGATACACACAAGGAAACGATACTATGATAGTACATGTACGTAGTACTGCTGCGAGATGAGACCCTTTTACCCTCGATCCAGACACTCCTCCTTTTAGCCACGCCCCCTCACCGGTTCAGCGCTGAACTCAAACTCGTATTGATCCCTGATAACGTTCAACACAAATTCCTGAGATGGATCAGGAGAGCGGCGCTGATTCGACAGTCCAGGTGGGTCTTCAGGTGAACCGGAGGAGGCCGGATCCCCTCTGGGTGCTG
>NC_090907.1:298153-313153 GCF_040956055.1 Brachionichthys hirsutus | reverse complement strand
CTGATCCGTCCTTTGATTGTCTTCCGTTGGGCTTGTCCTCTGATCCCCCGACTTTTCGTGTTAATAGTTGGGTGAAACCGAGTCACTTTTATGTCCTCATTAAATCAGTGAAATATTCCAGTTATTAATAGTTGGTTCCGAAATGGTTCTTTAAATCGGAACTTGAGCCAGAGAGTGGTGTAGCATTAGCTGCAGCTAGCCTTCGATAGCTATGTGGTGTACGTGCTACTTTATTATAAACCCCGGCGTTTCTACCGTTTTTAAATCAATAGAATTTCAAAGCCTTTCTGAACATATGTATTGTTATTATTTGTTGGTGACGGCAGCTTCCTGTCGATGTCTTGTTGCGTTCACTCTATGCAGATGACACTCAGCTGTTTGTGATCATTTAAGCAGTTTAACCGCGATCGTTGATCAATGACAGCGTGATCCTTTAAGCCTCATTGATCCGGTCGCCTGTCAGAAGCAGAACCGGTTTTCAGTCGTGGCTTAAGCCCCGCCTACTGAGCCTCTGGGCTCATCCAACCAGAAGTGTGTGTTCGCCTCCCGTTGGAACCCGTTGAGCGGACCTGGTTTTTGTGTCGACTCGATGACGCGTTGTGATTCGTGGACACACTCACCAGTAGCCGACAGCGGCGCCGCACTGCTGACCTCCTCCTGCTCCTCCTCCTGCTCCTCCTCCTCGCCCTGTGAAGGCACAGGAAATTCTCCTCATTTTCTCCGAAGGTGTGACCTACTTCTGGTTCACACCAGGCCACTGATGCAGGAGCAGGTGAGAAGGCGCAGAGGGAGAACGCCTCTCCTTCAGGAAGGGAAACGTTTCAGATGAGGAGGAGATACGGCAATATTACCTCCTCCTTCTGCTCCTTGGCACTGACAGAAGAGGAGCGGGACTCCTGTAAAACAGAACATCTGGATTTATTTCCTGCTGGTTCATCCAGAGACAGGAAAGGGTCACCTGTCAACAGGTGTGCAACTCTCACCTGCCTGATTCTGAAATCATTTAAACACGAATAAATAATAAAATAAAAAACTACCTTCTTCTTCTTCTTCTTTTTATCCTTCTTCTTCTTCTTCTTTTTGTCATCCTCACTGTCAGAAGAAGATGATGATGAAGAGGAGGAGGAGGAGGAGGAGGAAGAAGAACTGGAGTCCTGTGAAAGAAGAAGATGAGCTAGACGTTTAACCTCAACAATCTGGGAGGGGGGAGGGGGGGGTGGAGACAGAGAGTCCACCAGGGACCACCTACAGCAGCTACAGGTGAGACCCGCCTGGCTGGGGAGGAGAGGGAGGTGAGCTCTGATTGGCTGAAACGCACCTGTGGATCCTTTAGACTTGTTTTTACTTTCTGCCCTGATTGGTCGTTTAACTAAAACACATTGGACACAAGAAAAGCTGCACAATATCCTGATGCGTACCTTCTTCTTCTTCATCTTCTTCTTTTTCTTCTTCCTCTTCCTCCTCTTCTCCTCCTCCTCGCTGTCGGAGGATGAACTCTCCGATGAGGAGGAAGACTCCTGCAGAAGGTTCAGATATGAGTTGTTTTGGCTCCACCTTTGATTGAAAGAAGAACCTTTCATACCTTCTTCTTCTTCTTCTTTTTCTTCCTCTTCTTCCTCTTCTTCTCTTCCTGTAAGGTAACGGCGTTTTAATAAACACCTTTGTGATGTAAACTTGTTCAAACCCTAACCTGAACTGGGACTTCATCGAAACCACATTAAATATAAATGTAAACCAGTAACGACCAGATTCTGAGACCAGTTTGACCTTTAACCCTGCTTCCATGTTCAGGTGTTGCTGCAAGGCTCTGGCGAGGGGCGGGGCTGACCTCTGCTCAGGTAACCGGTCTTATTGGTAAGGAGGTCGTGACGAAGGGCCTACATCAGTTCACCAGGATGCTAAGCTTGATGCTAAGCTAACCAGGCTGCAGAACCGAGGGTTCTATAAACACCTGAGCCAGGTGGAGGCGTGGTCAGCGTGACCACGCCTCCAAAGCTCAACGCACTTTCAGATTTTGCTTCACCTGAGGAGAAAGTCAGGAAAAGCAGGTCAGGTGTGTCAGGAGGAGGAGCGTGCACGTGAGTCAGAGGCTCGTCCACGTGACCTGGCTTCTGTTGGAATAGACGGCAGAGGAATGACTGGAATGTGGGTGGGGCCATCAGGTAAGTGACAGGAGGACGACACACCCTGTGATGAATAAAGGTTTGTTTGAAAGGGAACGCACACACACACCTACACACACACACACACACACCTACACACACACTTACACACACACACACACACACACACACACACACAGACACACACACACTCCTACACACACACACCTACACACACACACACACACACACACACCTACACACACACTTACACACACACACACACACACCTACACACACACACACACACCTACACACACACACCTACACACACACACGCACACACACAAACCAAAATGAGAATGGGAATCAGTTTTTAGTGATTTAAATAAAAAATATAAATCCATAAATATATATATATATATATATATATCCAGAAGTCAGCCCCGCCCCCTTTAGAGCCAGGTATAACACCTGAATAGAAACAGGACTAAAGTTTAAACTGGTTTCTGGTCACACAGCTGATGCTGATCGGCTGATCGAACGCTCTGATTGGTCCGTGCACGATGCTGCGGTCTGCGTGTGATATTGTTAACGCACACTAACGCTGGTGGGTCGACGTCAACCAACATTATTGTGGTCGCGTCTGAAAGCGTACCTCGCTGTCTGAGGAGGAGGAAGAGGAGGAGGAGGTGGAGGAAGAGGAGGAGCTGGAATCCTGTTGACAGAGAAAGGTGTGACTCAGTTCTGTAAATACTGAACTGAGTAGTTGATCAGGACAAAATGGAGGCTGCTGAATCAGTAGGCGAGGTGGTGGGCGTGTCCCGCCAGCGACGGGACACGCCCACCACCTCAGCTAAGCAGGGTTAACTGATCCTCATGTCAGAATTCTGTAAATCAGCAACTCATAAAAACCCACGAGGGATTTCATCCTGGATGAGAGGAGGAGCAGAAACGCTCCACGTCGTTCAGAGAGGTGAAGATGATCTCACACACACCTTCTTCTTCTTCTTCTTCTTCTTCTTCGTCTTCTTCGTCTTCTTGTCTTTCTTCTCAATAACTTCGTCATCACTGACCCCAGAGGAGGAAGAGCTGTCACATGTGTACATCTCCTAGTGAGAGAGAAGACACAACAATCACACAACCAACACACAAAACAACACACACTAATCACACAAACCAACACACATCCCTATTTTCTCAGATGTAAAGTGCATTATTAATGATTTATTGCTATTATTATTATTTATTATTAGTATTATTATGTATTATGTATTTATTAATTATTATGTATTTATTGTTTAGTATTTATTATTATTTTATTATTAATTATTATTAATTATTATTTTATTTAGTTATTATTATTATTTATTAGTAATTATTTTATTTAGTTATTATTATTAATTAGTATTTATTATTTTATGTAGTTATTATTATTAATTATTATTTATTATTTTATTTAGTTATTATTATTAATTATTAATTATTATTTATTAATTATTATTTTATTTATTTATTTATTATTATTATCATTATTGCTTCCATTCCATCGCTCTCCTCATGACGAGCTCTTGTGAAGGTCATTCAATGATAACTGATAAACGATTGTCTCTGACCTCTTCTGCCGGATCCCCGGGCTGACTCATGTCTCCGTCCACCTTGCTCTGGTCTTCAGGTTCTGCTTCCTCTGCCGGGGGGGCCGGGGGGGCCGCCGCTGGCTGCTCCACACCTGCAGCATCAGCTCCACCTGGAGCGACGTGACGGGGAGCAACACTTTATAGAGCCAGAAGAGTTTATGATGAAACACTTCCTGAAGCAGACATCATGACCCCCCCCCCCCCATCATCGTCATAGAAACCGCTCTGGAACCACCGACGGGATTGTTTTCCTTCCCTCTTTAGCTGTTGGAATAAAGAAAGACACCTGCGAGCTGCCGGGCCAATCGAACAATCACAAAGAGAGCCCACCTGTGAGGGGGGGGGGCTCCATTCGGTCCCGACTGCTCCTTGCTCCAGGAAGCCACGACTCCTCTCACAGGCGCTTCAAGAAATATTTTATAGTTCCATGGGTGGGGCAGCAGGCGGAAGGTCACCAAAAGAAAAGTCAGACGCTTCCTTTCTCAAGCCTCTGAAATCAAAAACGACGTTTAACGGATCAACTCACATATTCCAATAGCGATAGTTGTCTTTTTATTTAACTAATTTATTTTACTATTTGCTTTCGCTGACATTTTCTTTTTAAGGTTTCTTTTATTTTGAAACAGAAGGCTGTGTCAGGTGGGTGGGGCTCAGGCTTACCTGTCCAAACAGGTAGAGCTTGTTTCTGTTCCTGCAGAGTCCAGATCTGCTCTTTAATCTACAGGTCAACAATGAAAGTGATTTTAGTTATTGATGGTTTATTAACCAAAACACCAAAAACATATCAGTTGATTAAAGATGTTTAATCTTTGAGCAGCTCAGAACCGAATGACGTCAGAGTCACAGAGGTTATGAATGTAATCATTTATTAACCACAAAAACACGGGTTTAAATTATTTAATGCTGCTGATCTCCCCCTAGAGGTTAGAAAAGGTCATTGTTATTTGAGGCCTGTCGAACTTCTGTTTGGTCCACGCGAGTTTCCGTAGTTTAAAAGTCGATCCTGAATGGGAATTCATACTTTCACCAATAAAAGTAACGATATACTGTAATACTTTAATAATAATTAATTTAAAAAATATATATACATACATATACACATGGCTAAATTTCAATACAAAATGTCCGATAAAACACTAAACGTAAGACTTGTGAAATATAGCGATTCTGTATAGTGAATGATTTTATTTTGAAATTCTCCAGGAAACGCTTTGACGTCACAGGAAGCTAGCTGCATGAAATTCATAAGTTATCTTTTACATTGTGTTTTATGAACGACTTTTATCGTCTACTTGAACTTTAAAATGTCGCTGAACCACTTAGCATAGTTAGCTTAGTTAGCTTAGTTAGGCCGCCGGACGGACGGCTAACTCTGAGCCGACTTTAGCCCGTGTCGCGCCCCGCGTGATGCCGCTGGGGAGACCTCTGTCCGGGGCTAACGGGTCCGTGTCTCCCTGCGGGACCAGCGTGAAGCTATGGCGGCGAGCTAAATGCTAGGCGGGTCGCTGGGCGCCACCATGCCGAGCCAGGCGGCATCCGGGACCGTGCTGCTGGCGCTGTGGGTCGCTCTGGGTCGGTGCGTTCCGCCTGCGGGGCCGGGCTGTGACAATGGAAAGGTTCGGTCCGGTTCGGTTCGGTTCGTGCCTTGTCACCATTGCTTCAGGTTAAGGAGCATTTTTATAAGTATTTCCGTGTGTGTGTGTGTGTGTGCGTGCGTGCGTGCTTGCGTGTGTTAGCTCTATTTGGACCGGGACCTGCCGGATGCAGCTGTTCATTGGGAATGTCCAACGTCTCCCTGGACCGCGACGGTAACTATGGAAACCGCCTCCTCGGGCGCGCTCTGGTGCACCCCGTTCTTGGGGGAACCCGGAGAGAACCCACGCAGAGAACACGGGGAGGAATCGAACCCAGAACCTTCTGAAGAGACTGCGCCGCCCACTGCGCCGCCCACTGCGCCGCCCCGGTCACAAAGCAGTCGCTGCTCAGGTGATCTAACGCGTCCCTCTGTCCACAGAGACATCCCAGCGTGGACACGGTCCATCACCCTGAGGTGAGTCAGCGATTCATCAATCGATCTGTAACGTCTTTGTCACCTTTGACCCCGGAACAACCTGACCTGATGTTCTACAGCACGCCCACACCAGAACTGGGTTGGAGCGTCCGAGTTGATTGATTGATTGATTGATTGGTTGGTTGGTTGGTTACCAGGGTTACCATGCTTGTTTTCTTTCACCACAGCGAGTCCGGCTGATCTGCATGGACCAGGATGTTTCCTACAACCGTTCCATTCCCAACAGGTAAGACCACCGGAACCGCAGGGTAGGGTACCTGTGTAGTACCTGTGTAGTACACGTAGGGTACCCGTGTACTGCATGTCGGGTACCTGTGTAGTACCTGTGTAGTACACGTAGGGTACCCGTGTACTGCATGTAGGGTACCTGTGTAGTACCTGTAGTACCTGTAGTGTAACAGAAGGTACCCACTCTTAAAGTACTGTGTGTGTTGCAGTGGAGCGCACCGACCAATCAGGGCAGAGAGTGGCGAGTACCTGTACTGCCCTCCTCAGCGGTGGATCAATAATTTACACGTGAGTCAACGCGGACTCTGACCTCAAGACCAGGTCACAATTTGTTGTTTGTCATGAAACCAATCAGGCCACGCCCACTGATGATGTCATGACATCAGGGCGGGGCCTTTAGGTCAGAGGTTCTAGAACTTGAAACGACCCGATGCGCCGCGCCCTGCAGCCATGGCAACGCTTAATGTGCACGCGTGCTGTAGGGGGCGCCACTGAGCTATTACACAGCACCTGCAATACAACCGAGGAGGGGGCGGAGTCCCGCTGCTGCTCACCTGTCTGTCTTCCAGCATGCGGCGACCGTCCTCCTCTTCCATCCCTGCGCTCCGTCCCAGGAACGCCGTCTCCTGTCCGTCCTGGGACGCTCCTGTCTGTCCAACTACGTCCTCACGCCACACCATCAGCTGAGCCAACAGCGGGTGAGCGGAGGCCCCGTCAGCAGGCGACACGTCCAGGGGGTCTAATCTGGTGCTGGTTTAATCTGGGTCCTGATGGTTTAATCCGGGTCCTGATGGTTTAATCTGGGTCCTGATGGTTTAATCTGGGTCCTGAGGGTTTAATCCGGGTCCTGCTGGTTTAATCCGGGTCCTGATGGTTTAATCTGGGTCCTGAGGGTTTAATCTGGGTCCTGCCGGTTTAATCTGGGTCCTGATGGTTTAATCTGGGTCCTGAGGGTTTAATCTGGGTCCTGCTGGTTTAATCTGGGTCCTGATGGTTTAATCTGGGTCCTGAGGGTTTAATCTGGGTCCTGCCGGTTTAATCTGGGTCCTGATGGTTTAATCTGGGTCCTGCTGGTTTAATCTGGGTCCTGCTGGTTTAATCCGGGTCCTGCCGGTTTAATCTGGGTTCTACTGGTTTAATCTGGGTCCTGCTGGTTTAATCTGGGTTCTGCTGGTTTAATCTGGGTTCTACCGGTTTAATCTGGATTCTACTGGTTTAATCTGGGTTCTACTGGTTTAATCTGGGTTCTACTGGCTTAATCTGGGTTCTACTGGTTTATATCTGGGTTCTACTGGTTTTCTTCACTGTCCTTGTGACTCATCTGTACTCAACGAACACCAAGCTAAGCTAATGTTAGCAGCAGCAACGATCTGACTAAGTGCACATGAGAAGTGAACTCTGAGGTCGATGATGTCATCGACGAGACGAGTCTGTGGTTAAATATCTGAACGCTGCACGTAGAGACTTCCTGTTTGTAGCTCAGAAGCTAGCGTGATGCTAACATGACGCCGATTAGCCTGTGTTTGATGTTTGTTCTCTGTTTAGCCAATAGCCTTGGTTTCCTGGGCTCGTACCTTGGAGCTGTCCACGGTGGCCGTCTCGGACGCCTGTGATTGGCTGGAGACCACGACGTCCACATCAAACGGGTCCGGAGGCGTGAGGCCAAGCTGGCGGTACGACTACCTGCTGACCAGGTCGGCTGAGCAGGAACCGGAGGAACCGCCAGGAAGCAGGAAGGTCCGGAGACTCGGGTTCTTTCGTACGCCGATGACCAGCGTCTCTATATCCGAGTCTGAGATGTGACTGCCGACCCCCCCCAGGAGGCCGTAAGGAGGTGCTGCCAGGAGGTCATCACCAAGTCCAACAGGGAGGCCAAAGTCCGGCCAGTCAGAGCGGAACACAACAACGGGACCATACGGGACGTCCAGAACCTCAGCAGGACTCTTGGACCGCCGGCAGGTTCCCCTCCAGGGAACCGGACGACTATCCAGTCCAACACTCAGAACACAGACCGGCCCCGGCCTGCCGGGTCAGACGCACTCAGAACTCAAAGCCCAAATGCTGGTCCGATAAAGCATGGGCACCCATCCGGGACAGGGACTCGGACCCGCAGCTCCAAATACGAAGCTTCAGACCCTCCAGGAGTTCTGAAGGAGGGTGATGAAGCCGTCGCATTGAAAGAGAGAGCGTTCTCCCGGTCCGCCTCTCAGCAGAACCCAGGTCCAGCCACCGACCCGCCCAGCAAGGACTCGGAGGTGAGCGGGAGGTTCTCCAGGACCCAGAGGTCGGACGAGGCGGTCTGGGCGGCGGCGGCGCTGGGCTTCCTGCTGGTTCTGCTGACCCTGTCGGTTCTTCACACACGCCTGTACCGCCAGTGGAGGACGGCGCCGAGTCTGTACTGGACCGACCCACAGCTGGGCTACGACAGCGTGGCAGGTGTGGGGGCGGGGACACGGTGGTCCAATCAGGCAGCGCCGGGGGGGGGGCCTTCATTAACACGCTGCGTTTGTGTCCCTCAGATGTGATCCGCAGGAGGCTCCGGATCACAAAGAGGAGGCGCAAGAGGAGCAGGAGGCAGGAGTGCGTCCTCCTTCCCAGCTCGTCCAGCTCCGATGACGTCCAATGATGATCCAGCAGAACCAAGATGGCCGCCAGCTGCAGTCCTGTGGTTGTGAACTGTGTTTGTTAGCTTAGCCGCTAAATAAACAGTCCGGAACGCCGTCCGGTTTAACAGAGTTATCTCTAAACGGACAAACTCCAGAATCCAGTCATGGATCAAAGCTCCGCCCTCGATGACATCATCCGTCAGCCGCACATTTCCTCCAAGCTTTAAATATAAGATATCGTTTCACGAAAACGTTCCAGAGTGACTTGATTTGTTTTTCTGGATTAAATGTATGAGCAAAGAAACTGCAAATTAAATATTCAACCCTAAAAACATTGAGTATAAATATAAAGTGTATTTGTTTAGTGTAAATATAAACGGGTTAGTTAGTCTGAGGAGGCGGAGCTCTGAATCCCGCAGGTAAAGGTGAAGAAGGGGGCGGGATCAGGACAGACTGGATGGACGTCCCAGTTTGTGTTCTTAACTTCTTCCAGGTGAAGGACAGAGGTGATGACATAAAGAACCGGACCCGAATAAAGAACCGAGCCCGTGACCCGGTTCGACCAGACAGCGGTCCAACAATCGGGTTTAGATCCAGAAGAACCGGATCAGACGACGTCGTTTCTCCGTTTTATTACAAACGTACAGCTTATGAGTTCCCGGTTCCGGTTCTGTCTCCCAAAGCGTCGGGGGGGAAGCGTTAACATTCAGACTAGAGGCTCCCTGGGGGGCCAGAACCGGGCCGTGTGCGTTCCCCTCCCCCCGTTCGGTCCACGCTAAATAGTGCAACTTGGACCGCAGTGACGTCATAGCCTGCTAACGAAGGGGGGCGGGCCCGGGGGGGGTCAGACCCGTCCGCCGCGTTGGACCAACAAAGAGTTAAAAACACGTAGCTTAATAGAAATATCGGTTTATATGGTTAGAGCTGCGCAGCCGTGATTGGCCCGTCAGACAGGAAGTAGTGATTCAGCCAATCAAGAGAGAGATGGTGACGACACTTCACCCTCACCCTAGTAGTGACATCATCCGGGGGGGGGCGAGCCTTCCAAGTGCTGGGGGCAGGGTCTGTGATGAAGATGGAGACCCTCCTCTTCCTCGTCACGTGACTCTTTCTGGACGTAAACCGGATCTCAAACGTTCCCCCCCCGCTTAGGGGCGGGCGGCGTCGGATCCGGATTGTTTGGTCGGTAGAGGGACGGATGTGCTGGACCCAGACCAGCACATCTGGTCTCAGCACCCCCCCCCCGGGCCCAATGACGGGACCGCTAGCATGAAAGCAGAGGAACCCGTTGGTGAGGGCGGGGCAACCGACCAGAGACCACGAGCTCCAGACCTGCCTGGATGTGGACAGGAAGTAGTTTGTTTCCTGGGGGCGGGTCCACCCTGAGACTAGCAGCAGAGACTATTGGTGACGGGATGGCTCCTCCCTGACCCCGCCCACCTTGTGATGACCGATGAACTTGGTTCTGAAGCCAGGTGAGGACTTTTACTGTAAGGAATGAAGCGTTTCATGGACCCGCCGGGCCCAGAGGAACCCGGGTCCGGTTCTGAGATGATTCCACTGGCTCTGCTACAAGAGGTTCTGTAATTAAAGGCCCGGAACAACCTAGGGGAGCGTTTGGATCCACCAGGGGGCCACCTGAGACCAGATCAGCCCCGCCCCCTTTGGCAAATGTTCAACCCCTCGGGCCCGAACAGCCCAGAACCCGTTCACGGGTCGGCCTCAATGAGATCAACAAAAAGATCAATAAAAAACAACAACAAGTCTCCAGTGTAACGGTCCGTTTGTCCTCCAGGTGCTCGCCTCACCAGAACTCGTGCTGCGTACCGCCGGGCCGGGCCGGACCGGCGCCCTGCGGGACGAGGTCCGTCTTCCCCGGGGGACAACGGGGCTTTGTGTCTGGCTGGAGGACCCCTGCAGAACGGCGTCCCTCCCCCCGGGTTGAGGTCGGGGGAGGGACGCCGTTTCTCCTGGTCCGACTCAGCGGGCTGTAGGCTCCGCCCACCCTGCATCACTGCTTCTTCTCTCGGGTGTTGATGGTGACGAGCTGCTTGGCGGCCTTGGCGATGTCGTACGCGCACTGGATGACCTGCTGGGTGAGGAGCTGGTAGTCCACGGCAACGGCGCCGGAGCCGGGCTCGGACGGCGCCGCCTTGCGGCACTCCACCTGCAGCCGGGAGGCGCTGGAAGCCAGCAGGCGGAGGGAGCAGTGGACGGCGTCCAACGCCGGTCGCTACGGAAACACGAAGGAAGAGGAGGACTCAGAGACGAGGAGACAGGAAGAGGAGACAGGAAGAGGAGGACCTACTTTCGGGAAAAGGGACGCCATCTCCGTGACGGCGGCGTGGATCTTCTCCGAGCACGGGACGAAGCTGCAGGAGGGAAAGGTCCGGTTCAAACTGGACGAACGTTTCATCTTCCCTTCGGTCCCCCTAACGTCAGCGGGCCCGGTGGACCCGGTGGACCCGGTGGACCGGTGGACCCGGTCTGAATGACGTCTTCCTGTGGGCGTGGCTCTTACCTGTCGTGTTTGAACTCCTGGGCGGCCCTCAGCAGCTCCTGGATGTTCTTGGTCACCTGCTCGGTTTTCAGGATGACGTCCTCGGTGCAGGGCAGGGTGGGGTCTGGCTCCGCCCCCTCCACGCCACCCCCGTCTTCGGACTCCCCGCGGCCGTCCTCCTCACTGCTGCGCCCGATGCTGACAGGAGGAGCACAAAAACGGGACCGGTAGTTTACGGAACCGCCTGATGGGGCGCGGGGTCACGGCGACGTCACGGCGACGTCACGGCGATGTCACGGCGATGTCACGGTGATGTCACGGCGACGTCACGGCGACGTCACGGCGACGTCACGGCGACGTCACGGCGACGTCACGCTGACTCCGGCGCTGACCTTTGCGAGAGGTCGTATGTCTGCGTGTTGTCGTAGTCGCTGTCGGCGCCGCTGCCGTGCTTCTCCATTTTCTGGATCTGAGGGGGGAAGAAAACAAACGGTTAGAACCGACCTTCACCCCCCCACCCAGGTCCAGCCCCCGCGGGGGGGGTCTGTGTGGTCCACCTCCTGCAGAATCCTTGGGGTCTCGTCTCACCGTGTATCGGCCCGCCTCGGTGGACCCAGACAGGTGCTGACCTCCGTAGGTGGCTGGACCCCCTGAACCCCCCCTCCTGACCTGTGAAGAGAGTGCAGGACCAGGTCCGTGAGACCAGGCACAAAGTTCTGCTCCAACACGGACCATCAGAGGAGCAGAACCGGTCCAGAATCCACATGTGATGCAGGACAGGTGAGGAGAGAGGACAGACAGGTGAGTCTCTGAACCGGGTTCTGTTACTCCTGGAACCAGCATCCAGGTGATCTGGTCCAGCGGACCTGCACGAAGACACGCCCAACCTCGTGTGATTGGCTGTCAGCCATCTTTGTTTATTTACTCTGAACAGACAGTGATGGCGTGACGTCTCTGTTCCTGCCACTAGAGGGCGCTACCTCCGTACGGGTCTACGCTCCGCCCACTGGGCTCAGTGGCGATCGGATCGGGACGGATGCTGGTACCAGGTTCGGGTAGGAGCAGACCCCGCCCACACCGGGACACGCCCACACCCATCAAAGACAAGGAAGCAGAGCCTCGGGGTCGGACTTGAGAGCCAATCAGGACCACCGAAAAGGAAGGTGGGCTTAGAAAGGGGCGGGGCCTTCTAACTTACGCTGGGCGTGTTGAGGGGCTGCAGGCGGGCTGCCAGGGAGTCCAGCGCTGGGGGGCCACGGGTCGCCCCTGTCTCGTACATAGAGAAGGCCTGGCGGTCTCTCCGGTGGGGGTGGGGGTGGGAGGGGGGGGGCAACCGTGGAGGGCCCACTTCCTCCTCTCATCCCACCCCCTCCACCAGGCCCTCCTACCCCACGACCAGATGCCCCCCCAGCCTGCTGGCCCCCATGCAGTACATTGTTCTCTGTCTGCATCCGTGTGATCTACAGAAGGGGGGGACACGGGAGGGGGTGTCAACTGAGGATGAGGACGAGGACGACTCCTCCTCCTCGCTCCTGCTCCCTACCTCCTTGTGGAGCCGCCGCAGCTCCTCGCTCAGGCTGTTGTTGACCCTCAGCAGCTGCTGCACCTTGGCCTCGGAGGAGGCCAGCGCCTTCTTCACCTCCAGGTACTCCTGCAGGGTGATGGGCCCGTCCGACAGGTCCGACGAGTCCATGCTCTGGGGAGGAGGAGGGAGGAGCAGAGGAGGAGGCGGCCGTTACTCGTGTCCCGCTTCCGGTCCAGAACCACGGCGGGACCGCTCCGTGACTGGGCGGCCTGTTTTCCTCTCTCTGACAGAGACCCAGAATATCTGATGATGTCACTCATCCTGCAAAGCATGCTGGGACAGACCGTCGTGGGGAGGGGGGGCGGGGTCTGCTAGCTGATCTCTGAGGCTTCAGGAGAGGAAGAGACTATAAATAAAGTAAATAAACGAGTAATAAACAACCGTTTGTCTCACTTTACTGCGCATCACGCCTCCTCCTATTGGACGACCCGAACATCCTGGCCTCGAGTTGGTGCTCCTAGCTGCTAACTGCTACACACTGCTAACTCTTACTAGCTGCTAACTGCTACACACTGCTAACTCTTACTAGCTGCTAACTGCTACACACTGCTAACTCTTACTAGCTGCTAACTGCTACACACTGCTAACTCTTACTAGCTGCTAACTGCTACACACTGCTAACTCTTACTAGCTGCTAACTCCAACACACTGCTAACTCTTACTAGCTGTTAACTGCTACTGACTGCTAACTCTTACTAGCTGCTAACTGCTACACACTGCTACTGACTGCTAACTCCTAAACACTGCTAACTCTTACTAGCTGCTAACTGCTACTGACTGCTAACTCTTACTAGCTGCTAACTGCTACACACTGCTACTGACTGCTAACTCCTACACACTGCTAACTCTTACTAGCTGCTAACTCCTACACACTGCTAACTCTTACTAGCTGCTAGCTACTTAAATCTTTTACTTTGGTTTCAATCATAAAACTGTATGGGAACACCCCCCTACCTTGGCCCCCCCCACCTTGCCCCCCCCTACCTTGGCCCGGTTGCTGCGTTGCGTGTTGTTGTTGTTCTGGGCGTTTAACTCGCTGTCCGTGTCTTCGTCCGACGCCACGCTGTCGTAGTCGTGCTGGTCGTCATCGACTCCCAGATCCAGCAGCTCTGACGGACAGAAACACGACAGATGTCGGGGTCCTGGTCCGGGCCGGGTCCCGTCGGGTCCCGGCCCGGACCAGGACCCCCAGTCTCACCAGTCGGGCTGCTGAGGCCTTTCCCCTGCTGCCTCCTCTTGGCGTCGCTCAGGATGTCGATGATCAGCGTGGCGAACTCCCGCGCGTTGAAGCGGGCCAGCTTCTGTCTGCCCTGAGAGAGTTAGAGGTCAGTGAACGCAGCACGAACACAGCCGGAGCCAGAGGTCAGTGAACGCAGCACGAACGCAGCCGGAGCCAGAGGTCAGTGAATGCAGCACGAACGCAGCCGGAGCCAGAGGTCAGTGAACGCAGCACGAACGCAGCCGGAGCCAGAGGTCAGTGAACGCAGCACGAACGCAGCCGGAGCCAGAGGTCAGTGAACGCAGCACGAACACAGCCGGAGCCAGAAGTCAGTGAACGCAGCACGAACGCAGCCGGAGCCAGAGGTCAGTGAACGCAGCACGAACGCAGCCGGAGCCAGAGGTCAGTGAACGCAGCACGAACGCAGCCGGAGCCAGAGGTCAGTGAATGCAGCACGAACGCAGCCGGAGCCAGAGGTCAGTGAACGCAGCACGAACGCAGCCGGAGCCAGAGGTCAGTGAACGCAGCACGAATGCAGCCGGAGCCAGAGGTCAGTGAACGCAGCACGAACGCAGCCGGAGCCAGAGGTCAGTGAACGCAGCACGAACGCAGCCGGAGCCAGAGGTCAGTGAACGCAGCACGAACGCAGCCGGAGCCAGAGGTCAGTGAACGCAGCACGAACGCAGCCGGAGCCAGAGGTCAGTGAACGCAGCACGAACGCAGCCGGAGCCAGAGGTCAGTGAACGCAGCACAAACGCAGCCGGAGCCAGAGGTCAGTGAACGCAGCTGGGGCCAGAACCCGGTGTGACCGGCGGCTGCGGTATGCCACACACACACACACACACACACACGTAAACACACACACACACGCGCTCTTTCCGCTGGACCTGCACGCTTCGCACGAGAAGCTCTAACTGGCTGTGAATCTTTCCTGAACCGTCCAATCAGGACAGAGCAGACGTGGCAATGGAGAGAAAATATGTGAGGACATTCATCTTCATCCTCCTCCTTCTCCTCCTCCTCCAAGGCAATTTGGAATGACGTCAGGATCC
>NC_090907.1:287724-298053 GCF_040956055.1 Brachionichthys hirsutus | reverse complement strand
AGGAACGAGGAGGTGAACAAAGGAGGTGAACAAAGGAGGTGCAGACAGGCTGCCTCCTGCTGAGGGGTTCTCCTCAGAGACGATTAAAAAGCCAAACAGTCGGCGGCGCCGGCCGAGCTCCACCACCAGAATGTCAGTTTCCATGGAGACAAAGCCCCCCCCCCCCTCACACCACAAAAGCCTCTGGTTTTTGTTCTTGTTTGTGAAAACATCACACCTTCTCTCCAATCAGAGGGCCGGATCAGAGGTCCCGATCAAAGGTCCGGATCGGAGGGCCGGATCAGAGGGCCGGATCAGAGGGCCGGATCAGAGGACCGGATCAGAGGACCGGATCAGAGGACCGGATCAGAGGACCGGATCAGAGGACCGGATCGGAGAGGAGAACTCATCAAACCCCACCAGGCGGGTGGAGCGGGGTGATCGGACTCTATCTGGGTCGGGCCGAGCCAGGAGAACCTCTGGGCTCCCTCAGAACAGAACCGTCCAATCCTGAAGTGAAGGGTCTCTTTGAACGCCATCCTCCTCTTCCTCATCAGTGAGGAGAACAGAACGCAGCTCCTCCTCCCGGAGGCAAACCTTCAACCTCCCTGAGGAGGTGGGGCAGGAGGAGGAGCCTCTCCTGAGTTCAGGTGATTTCATGACCTCCTCCTCCTCCTGGTTCCTTCTCCTGCAGCGATGCCGTTTCTTCGGGGGGGGGGGGGGGGGGGGGGCCCGCCTCCAGGGCTCTAACCCACATTACAGCACACGAAGCATTAATCATTGATGATCGGACCTTTTAATGTTCCTCCTGTAATATTTATCTGCACCTGAATGCATCGCGGGGCGTTCAGGTGCACACGGGAAACTTATTACCTCCAGATCAGAGGAGAAGCTTGGGGGTCAGAAGGTCATGGCCACGCCCGTCATCTACGTATCCATCATCCATCCATTCGGATTACAGCCAGATGTGTCTCACCTGAGGGACAGGTATCCCCAGTCCTCTGTCCCATCAGCCGCATCTAGCTCCTCCTCTAGCTCCTCCTCTAGCTCCTCCTCTCTCATCCATCACTTCCTGTTTCCAGAATCACGTTCACAAATCTAAATGTTAGCAGGAGCGCTGCGTACAGCTAGCAACGCACAAGGAAGCAACCGGATCCACGAGGACCAGGTCCACAAGGACCGGAACCACGAGGACCGGATCCACAAGGACCGGATCCACGAGGACCAGATCCACAAGGACCGGATTCACAAGGACCAGATCCACAAGGACCGGAACCACAAGGACCAGGTCCACAAGGACCGGAACCACGAGGACCGGATCCACAAGGACCGGATCCACGAGGACCGGATCCACGAGGACCGGATCCACAAGGACCGGATCCACGAGGACCGGATCCACAAGGACCGGATCCACGAGGACCAAGGACAGACAGCAGAATCTGGACCAATCATCATCCCCAGAGATCAATCTCCCCTTCACCTTTTCCTGCTCCTCCTCTTCCTGCTCCTCTGCTCCTTCTCCTCCTGCTCCTCCTCTTCCTGCTCCTCCTGCTCCTCTCCTCCTCCTCCTCCTCTTCCTCCTCCTCCTCCTGCTCCTCCTCTTCCTGCTCCTCCTCCTCCTGCTCCTCCTCCTCCTCCTCCTCCTCCTCCTCCTCCTGCTCCTCCTCCTGCTCCTTTTTCCGTGATGACGGAGCGTCTCGTGTCGTTATTGATCGCCGCTGTCAGATGGACGAGGGATGAAGCGCCTCAGACTGGTCACCACGGTAACGGGTCTTCATCGGAGATGATAGATGGCTTCTTCATAATGAGCATTAGCTGCATGCTACCGCTCATCGGGTGGACTAAGCCCCTCCCCCTGACGATGATGTCGCCGGTCCCACCGCTGACCAGCTTCGCCCTCTGATTGGCTGACGCCACTCGTCGCTTCTTCTCCCATTCCCAGACATGAATGATGAGGTCATCCTAAAGGGGGCGTGGCATTGATATAGGCTGTCCTTCCGTTACTTCCTTTGATCTGTCCTGATGCTTTATTGGAGGATGACTTCCTGTTGGCTCTATATTTTTGTTCTGGATCAGAACATGTGGTTTTTTCTAAAGAGGCGGTTCCTCCATCTCTAGCTGCAGCCGGACCGAACCGGCCCGGCACAGAAGCGTCCCGCATTGAGGCCTGGTAGGGGGAACAGAGCCCCCGTTGTTCGATAGAACGGCCTCCACATCGGTGTCTGGTGGGGTCCGACACGCAGACCCGTCACCACGGAGACCGGTGCTGAAGGGGCGCCATTCAGACCACAATGGATCTCCAGCCCTGCTTTCAGGCAAGGGGGGAGTGGACCCCCGAGGAGGCGGAGCTTCAGCCGACCAACGTCTAACGCCTCTGAGCGTCAAGGAGGTGCGAGTGTGATTCCAGCTGACGTCACAACCTGAGACGCTAATAATACTCAGCCCACCTGAGGAGGAGGAGGAGGAGCAGGAGGAACTGTAAACACCCAAAGGTTATTTTCAGATTAGTTCCACGAGGGATGATGATGGAGGAGTGGGCCAGATGTTTCTCACCTCCAGATGTTTCTCACCTCCAGATGTTTCTCACCTCCACAGCAGGAGAGATAACCGGAGCAGAAAGCAGGAGGAACGAGGAGCAGTGCTGCACCTCCCTGTGCGGCTCCACCCCTCTCTTTCTGTTTACTTACAGTAGCCACGCCTCCTCTTCCCACCGTGGCGATAGACTGAGGCGAGGAAATCACCGCCTCAGTGTGGAACGCTTGTTCTGGACCGGCACGCCGTCCCACGTTAATAAACGCCTGCAGCCAGGCACAATGGCACCATTGATCACGGGGGGGTCACGCTCAGACCCCCGTCCCATCTCAAAGGGGAGAATCTGGTTCCAGTCAGGGGGGGGGGGGGGGGGGGCAAATGACTGAAAGCTTCTTTACTCAGATTGTTTCTGTTCTGAAGGGTTTGATGCAACGAGCTAGCAGCTAGCAGCTAGCAGCTAGCTCGTTGTTGTTGTTGTTGTTGTTGTTGTCGTCGCCGTCGTCGTTAGCGACAGGCTGCTGGGACTTAACCTGGAGCATCTCCACCACCCTGATCAAATAAACCTATAATCTATAAACCGGGGTCACACGCAAACAAGATATAATCTGCTGCAAAGCCTATCAGAGCCGATGATTCCAGCGCTGGCTCCGCCCCCTTACACGTTCGTCCATATCCACAAATCGCCTCCGCAGACGAGGGGAGGGGCTCCGTTTCCAGGGGAGCTGCTTATTGGCCAATCAGAGACAGGAGGGCAGCTGAGATGAAGCAGACCAATCAGAATCTTGATCATGTGACCTCTGGACCGATAAAGAAGCCTTCATGGATCCGATCGGACCGGGGTGATGGTCCAGGTTCTTATCCGGGTCATCCTGACACACAGCAACCAATAGGACGCAGGCAAGAGAGCTCCGCCCACCTAACGTTTTTAGAGCTACATCCAGAACCAGAGGGTCTCAGATTGTCTGAGCGGGTCACAGGATCAATTATTTCTGTGTGACTCTATTCAGTCCATCAAGGAGGATCAATTACCGATCAATTTCAAATTAGTGATACAAGGCCGGCAGGGGCGGGGCTTAAAATACCCTGCAGTCAGACCCGGTACCACCCACAGCTGGATCTGCAGCCTTCACGCAGACCCCCCCCCCCCCCAATATTTCATACAGATGCCCGTCGTTGTCATGGCAACAGACTGTTGCAGCATCACAGCAGAGAAACGGGTCGTTTCATCTGGTCCGTTCAACAGAACCGATTCTGGTTCAGGTCAGCGCCGTGACATCACCCGTAAGGAAATGAAGCAAGTGGGCGGAGCTTTCTGTCAGACATGCTGTAGGAAGCTAACAGGAAGTTGATGCTCCCTGATCTGGGTGGAACCGCCCACAAAGTATAACATCAAAGACAGACGGCCTGGAGTGGGATCCAGGGGGGTCCAGTGGAGTTCAAGTTCAGAGTCCAACGGACGGGACAGACGGGACAGACGGACGGAAGCCCGGCGGGACAGAACCAGGACAAACAGCAGCCGCAGCGCCTTTAATCGAACCTCCAGAACGTCCCGGCGAACCCGGAGGCGCTGGTTCTGGCTGAGTCGTAAAATCACAGACAGAACAGCTCTGTGGGGGGGGGGGGGGGGTCGTCATGACGACAGCTTCACTGATTAGTTTGTGAACAGAACCGATTCAGACAGACAGATAAGCATGAAGCGTAAAGCTCCACAAACAAGAGGAAGGCTCCTCATTGGTTCGGACCGATGGTCATGTGACCCTGAAGAGCGGACCGCAGTGAATCAGTTATCAATAAATCATCAATAAATCACCAATAAATCACCAATAAATCATCAATAAATCATCAATAAATCACCAATAAATCATCAATAAATCATCAATAAATCATCAATAAATCACCAATAAATCATCAATAAATCACCAACAAATCATCAATAAATCACCAATAAATCATCAATAAATCATCAATAAATCATCAATAAATCACCAATAAATCATCAATAAATCACCAATAAATCACCAATAAATCATCAATAAATCACCAATAAATCATCAATAAATCACCAATAAATCATCAATAAATCACCAATAAATCATCAATAAATCATCAATAAATCACCAATAAATCATCAATACATCACCAATAAATCATCAATAAATCACCAATAAATCATCAATAAATCATCAATAAATCACCAATCATTCATGTTTCTACGACTGAAGACAGAACTGCAATGATCTGTTAGCATGTAGCCGCTAAAAGGCATAACAACATTCAGATCCAGCCAATCAGGACTCTGTAAATCGGTCTGGTGACATCACGGTGACGTCACGATGACATCATGACTTAAGGACCCGTTTCTGACACCTGGACTCGCTGGTTTTTGGGTCGGGTTTCTTTCAGGGTCACACAGAATTGATCACTTTTCAAAACAGAACTGTATAAGTATTGATCCTCATCTGATCGCCTCTGATCAATAGGAGCTATTGATAGTATTAGAAAGTATTAATGAACTCAAACTCAGTTCAGAACCAGAACATTTGTCTGGTGATCGGAAACAAACTCATCAATCACAGATCAATCAATAAACATGTCTAAATGGATTATTTCCTCATTCCAGGAATTTGTTACATTTTCTTCCAAATAGAGAAGATTATTCTGAAATCTGTTGTGTGATAAACAGACGTAAACAGCTGTTCAGGTCCTTTCAACAAACAAACACACAAACACACAAACACACAAACAAACACACGTGGCGATAAGAGGCGGGGCTATTGGCAACATTTAAATCCACATTCATTTAATTTAAATGAGATGTGTTGTTGTTGTTGTGTTGTTGTTTTGTGTTGTTGTTGTGTTTCTATTGTTGTTGTTGTGTTGTTGTTGTGTTGTTGTTGTGTTGTTGTTGTTGTCTTGTTGTGTTGCTGTTGTTGTGTTGTTGTTGTGTTGTTGTTGTGTTGTTGTTGTGTTGTTGTTGTGTTGTTGTTGTGTTGTTGTTGTCTTGTTGTTGTCTTGTTGTTGTGTTGTTGTGTTGTTGTTGTGTTGTGGTTGTTGTTGTTGTTGTTGTTGTGTTGTTGTTGTGTTGTTGTTGTCTTGTTGTTGTGTTGTTGTTGTGTTGTTGTTGTTGTTGTTGTTGTGTCGTTGTTGTTGTTGTTGTGTTGTTGTTGTTGTTGTGTTGTTGTTGTGTTGTTGTTGTGTTGTTGTTGTGTTGTTGTTGTCTTGTTGTTGTCTTGTTGTTGTCTTGTTGTTGTCTTGTTGTTGTGTTGTTGTTGTCTTGTTGTTGTGTTGCTGTTGTCTTGTTGTTGTGTTGTTGTTGTTGTTGTTGTCTTGTTGTTGTGTTGCTGTTGTGTTGTTGTTGTCTCTTACCCTGCAGGCAGAGGAGGAGCATCCAGGCTATCCAGAGGTCCGCGTTGTGGAACTTCACCATGACTCCTGACTGATCTCCTTGAGGAGGAGGATGAGGAGGATGAGGAGGATGAGGAGGTCAGCGCTGGGGAGGTGAGGCATGAAGTTTCCTCACGCCGCCGACATTTATCCGCCAAAACGACGACAACTGGAGAGGAGAACAAGGAACGCACCTCCTCCCCGTCTCCCTCCGCTCCTCTGCTCCCCACGTCAGGACTTTGAACGAACCAGCTCCTCTTTGAAAAGGAGTGTCCTCCTCTTTGGAGTGTCCTCCTCTTTGAACGGGAGTGTCCTCCTCTTTGAACAGGAGTGTCCTCCTCCTTGAAGTGTCCTCGTCTTTGAACAGGAGTGTCCTCCTCTTTGAACAGGAGTGTCCTCCTCCTTGAAGTGTCCTTGTCTTTGAACAGGAGTGTCCTCCTCTTTGGAGTGTCCTCCTCTTTGAACGGGAGTGTCCTCCTCTTTGGACGGCAGTGTCCCCCTCTTTGAACAGGAGTGTCCTCCTCCTTGAAGTGTCCTCGTCTTTGAACAGGAGTGTCCTCCTCTTTGGAGTGTCCTCCTCTTTGAACGGCAGTGTCCTCCTCTTTGAACAGGAGTGTCCTCCTCCTTGAAGTGTCCTCGTCTTTGAACAGGAGTGTCCTCCTCTTTGGAGTGTCCTCCTCTTTGAACGGCAGTGTCCTCCTCTTTGAACAGGAGTGTCCTCCTCCTTGAACAGGAGTGTCCTCCTCCTTGCAGTGTCCTCCTGGTGTAATAAATCCTCCCAGCTCAGAAACTGCTCCCACACTGGACCTCCTCCCGTCCGCTCCGTGCGTGTCTCCGGCGCGTCTCGTTGCGCTCCACGGTGTCTCCGCTGCAGCTCCGACCTGAGAGCAAAGGCAGCCGCGTCACACACGCGACTTCCTGTTGGTACTTTCAGAATAAAACACGGCGCAGTGAAGCTTATTGGAAAACGTGAGAACTGAACAGAAACCGAGAAGAATCGTGTTTTTCACCAGGAATCAATATCAATCATCAATATCAATCGATCCCGACCTGGAGACTCAAACCGATGTCATCGTCAGCCAATCAGGGACGTGGTCAGCAGACAGGAAGTGGACAAATAGAGCAAACAGTCAGAGACACATGCTGACCAATAGCAGGCCAGACCGGCTGGTCACCTGACTCCTCACGTGATTTTTAGAGATAAATATTTATTTATGACGTTTATTTATGAAGCTTTTATTTTGTAGACAGCCCTCCTGGCTTCCTGTTGCTGTCTGCGTGTGCGCACGCGGCTTGACGCGGATCACCGAGAGGAGCGCGAGCCCGGCTGTTGCTGGGCGACCGCTGACGCCAGCGCGAGAGAGGAACGTGGGCGCCCCCCTGCGGTGAGGCGGCAGACAGACAGAAGGCGACAGAATCTAATTAATGAATCCAACAACCCAGAAGTAACGAAGGCAGCTGGCAGGCAGCTGGCGCTTCAGTGACGTCATGACGATGTTTCATGACGTCACCAATAAAACGAGCCGAATCCACACGAGACAGAAAACGAGAGAACTCAACATGAGGACAAAGAGACTCGAGCTGTGGGCGGGGCCTCACCCGTCTGCACACCTGAGCGGTTCCGGAAGCCGTCCCTCCGTTAGCGCCCCCATGTGTGCGTTTGATTTGGTTACTGAACATGTTCAGTAACCCCCCCCCCCCACACACACACACACACACACACACACACGCGGTCCCTGGACCCCGGGTTTAGAACCAGTGCAGGTCACGCTGTCTCATGATTGGTCAAGGCCAATGGGGGCGTTTCCAGAAACTGATTGGGAGGAGCCGTTTTCTAATTCAGCAGGTGACATCATAGCTCAGAGGGCGGCACCGACGAACCGAGAACCTTGAGACTGGCTCAGACGGCACTTCCTGATGACGTCACTGACGTGAAGGAGGCGCTGCAGTCGTTCAACGTTTCACTGACTTTATTTAATTTCACACGCAGCGACTGAAACACACTTTTGTTCCAACCGGCCCTTGAGGACAGTGCTGCCCTCTGGTGGAGAAGCGGAGACGCTGCTCTTGGTCCTTTCCCCTCGGGAGCAGCCCTTGAACCCACAACCACCTGGAGCTGCCGTCTGGGTCCGGTTCATTCCTGAAACAGAACCGCCAGTCAGTCGACGGGTCGGAGCAGCCACTTCCTGATTGGACATCGGTTCTGGACCGAGATCCGGATAAATAAAATGCAATAAAAAACATTTCTGACATTCGCTTGTTTTTGTTTCATTTGACTCATTTCTGGTTTAAGAATTTCTAAATATAAATTCTGAGTGAAGATCTGGGGACAGTTTCATCTCCATGACAACCAAGAACAACAACAACAACAACAACAAAGAGCAAGCAAACGGGCGCCGCTTCTGGGTTCGGCTCCTTTGTGCAGAAACATGCGGTTCTGCAGGTTCAGGCCGGAGCCACCTGTCAGCAGCACCGCGGGGGCGTGGCCCAGCCTTCAGGGGCGTGGCCGAGCAACTGTTACCTGTCCAGCCGCATTTCAGAGTGGAAAGACAAACATTCTACCTCATCACTGCTGGATGATGATGAGGAGGAGGAGGAGGAGGAAGAGGAGGATGTTTTCCCCTTTTCTTCATCATTACTCTGCATCTCCTCATGGGATGAGCCATCCTTCTTGTCCTTGTCCCCGTCCTTCTTGTCCCCGTCCTTCTTGTCCCCGTCCTTCTTGTCCTTGTCCTCATGGGATGAACCGCCCTTCTTGTCCTTGTCCCCGTCCTTCTTGTCCCCGTCCTTCTTGTCCCCGTCCTTCTTGTCCCCGTCCTTCTTGTCCCCGTCCTTCTTGTCCTTGTCCTGAGAAGCACCAGCGTAGATTTCTTACATTTCCGGCTGCAGTTTCAGGAATCAGCAGAAATCTGAAGCGTTCTTACTTTACTCCTGCTGAAAGGCCACACCCCCTCCGTCTTCTCCTCGCTCGTCGCCTTCACCGTCTCCTCCTTGCCGCCTAAAGCTGCATGAACACAGACAGGTGAGCAGGTGTGACGACGCCCCCCCCCCAGGTGCGACCTGCTGCCTAAACACGCTGAAACGAGATCTTACCGTCCCACAACTCCATCCCGCTCATCCTGCAGAGCACGACTGAGTGAACCAGAAGCTCAGCACGCCCACATGGCGTTACCTCCCCAAGCCACGCCCCCCCGCGGTCAGCCAGGAGGCTGCGTTCAGGTGCAGCAGGTTGTCTGAGCGTCGTGTTCTGATTTAAACGATGTCGTGAGAAAA
This sequence comes from Brachionichthys hirsutus, assembly GCF_040956055.1. NCBI lineage: Eukaryota > Metazoa > Chordata > Actinopteri > Lophiiformes > Brachionichthyidae > Brachionichthys > Brachionichthys hirsutus. Next base: position 288,885 of record NC_090907.1, on the reverse strand, counting down.
CTAAAGTGATTACTTCAAACCATAAAAGCGTTTCATTATATTATTATTATAAAAGGTTTGTCATTATTTTATAGTAAGTTTCTTAATAAATTCTTTTTTTATTGTTTCATAAATCTATTTTTTCTCATTCTCATTTTAGAAGTGAAGTTTCAGGACGATGAGTCACAACAAACAGGGAGAAGAGCTAAACTCAAAATTAGCTTTGACAAGTAGCGCTAAAGAGCTAACTGAGCTTTGGCTAAAGCTAAGCTAAAGTAGCGGCTAATAATTTTAGCTACACACATCATTTATATATTTTATTCTCATTTAACTGATAATCAATATCTGATTGTAGCTTTAAAGTCCAGCAGATCAATAACATCAGATTGTTTCTTTATGCTCCAAAGATAAAAACCAGTTATTGATGATACACACAAGGAAACGATACTATGATAGTACATGTACGTAGTACTGCTGCGAGATGAGACCCTTTTACCCTCGATCCAGACACTCCTCCTTTTAGCCACGCCCCCTCACCGGTTCAGCGCTGAACTCAAACTCGTATTGATCCCTGATAACGTTCAACACAAATTCCTGAGATGGATCAGGAGAGCGGCGCTGATTCGACAGTCCAGGTGGGTCTTCAGGTGAACCGGAGGAGGCCGGATCCCCTCTGGGTGCTGCAGGGGGGGCATCGGGGGGGGTGCGACCGGCCGGTCTCTATTGGACGTAGATTATGGTAATTCATCTCTCCTGTTTAATCCAATTCAATTTGAAACAAGCTCCGCCCCCGGAGCAGTAACAGGAGACAACGGCAGAAAATCAATCATTTTATTTCATCAATCGGCTCTGATCGTTTTCTCCTTCACTGCAAACTGAATTTAAACTCCTGGTTCTGATCCCGTCACGGCTTGTAGAACCTGCTGCCCTTCTGGAGGTCACTGGAGGTCAGGCGTCCACCGGGGCGGGGCGCTCCGTCGCCGTACCTCTGGGAGCTCGCCATCAGCCGCTCCATAGGGCTGAGCGGGGGGGCGACCGCCCTCCCTCCTCCGGCGCCGAGCGAGGAGGCGGGCTCCTCCGGCGGTTTGGAGGAGGCGGAGTCCTCCGGCGGTTTGGAGGAGGCGGAGTCCTCCGGCGGCTTGGAGGAGGCGGACTCCTCCGGCGGCTTGGAGGAGGCGGAGT
>NC_090907.1:265224-282724 GCF_040956055.1 Brachionichthys hirsutus | reverse complement strand
ATGGTGCCCCCACCTTCAGTTGTGTGCCCCGACTTCATCGGGTGTTTCGGCCATTTCCTCACAAGTCTGTCGAGGCTGATCCGTCCTTTGATTGTCTTCCGTTGGGCTTGTCCTCTGATCCCCCGACTTTTCGTGTTAATAGTTGGGTGAAACCGAGTCACTTTTATGTCCTCATTAAATCAGTGAAATATTCCAGTTATTAATAGTTGGTTCCGAAATGGTTCTTTAAATCGGAACTTGAGCCAGAGAGTGGTGTAGCATTAGCTGCAGCTAGCCTTCGATAGCTATGTGGTGTACGTGCTACTTTATTATAAACCCCGGCGTTTCTACCGTTTTTAAATCAATAGAATTTCAAAGCCTTTCTGAACATATGTATTGTTATTATTTGTTGGTGACGGCAGCTTCCTGTCGATGTCTTGTTGCGTTCACTCTATGCAGACGACACTCAGCTGTTTGTGATCATTTAAGCAGTTTAACCGCGATCGTTGATCAATGACAGCGTGATCCTTTAAGCCTCATTGATCCGGTCGCCTGTCAGAAGCAGAACTGGTTTTCAGTCGTGGCTTAAGCCCCGCCTACTGAGCCTCTGGGCTCATCCAACCAGAAGTGTGTGTTCGCCTCCCGTTGGAACCCGTTGAGCGGACCTGGTTTTTGTGTCGACTCGATGACGCGTTGTGATTCGTGGACACACTCACCAGTAGCCGACAGCGGCGCCGCACTGCTGACCTCCTCCTGCTCCTCCTCCTGCTCCTCCTCCTCGCCCTGTGAAGGCACAGGAAATTCTCCTCATTTTCTCCGAAGGTGTGACCTACTTCTGGTTCACACCAGGCCACTGATGCAGGAGCAGGTGAGGAGGCGCAGAGGGAGAACGCCTCTCCTTCAGGAAGGGAAACGTTTCAGATGAGGAGGAGATACGGCAATATTACCTCCTCCTTCTGCTCCTTGGCACTGACAGAAGAGGAGCGGGACTCCTGTAAAACAGAACATCTGGATTTATTTCCTGCTGGTTCATCCAGAGACAGGAAAGGGTCACCTGTCAACAGGTGTGCAACTCTCACCTGCCTGATTCTGAAATCATTTAAACATGAATAAATAATAAAATAAAAAACTACCTTCTTCTTCTTCTTCTTCTTTTTATCCTTCTTCTTCTTCTTCTTCTTTTTGTCATCCTCACTGTCAGAAGAAGATGATGATGAAGAGGAGGAGGAGGAGGAGGAGGAAGAAGAACTGGAGTCCTGTGAAAGAAGAAGATGAGCTAGACGTTTAACCTCAACAATCTAGGAGGGGGGAGGGGGGGGTGGAGACAGAGAGTCCACCAGGGACCACCTACAGCAGCTACAGGTGAGACCCGCCTGGCTGGGGAGGAGAGGGAGGTGAGCTCTGATTGGCTGAAACGCACCTGTGGATCCTTTAGACTTGTTTTTACTTTCTGCCCTGATTGGTCGTTTAACTAAAACACAATTGGACACAAGAAAAGCTGCACAATATCCTGATGCGTACCTTCTTCTTCTTCATCTTCTTCTTTTTCTTCTTCCTCTTCCTCCTCTTCTCCTCCTCCTCGCTGTCGGAGGATGAACTCTCCGATGAGGAGGAAGACTCCTGCAGAAGGTTCAGATATGAGTTGTTTTGGCTCCACCTTTGATTGAAAGAAGAACCTTTCATACCTTCTTCTTCTTCTTCTTTTTCTTCCTCTTCTTCCTCTTCTTCTCTTCCTGTAAGGTAACGGCGTTTTAATAAACACCTTTGTGATGTAAACTTGTTCGAACCCTAACCTGAACTGGGACTTCATCGAAACCACATTAAATATAAATGTAAACCAGTAACGACCAGATTCTGAGACCAGTTTGACCTTTAACCCTGCTTCCATGTTCAGGTGTTGCTGCAAGGCTCTGGCGAGGGGCGGGGCTGACCTCTGCTCAGGTAACCGGTCTTATTGGTAAGGAGGTCGTGACGAAGGGCCTACATCAGTTCACCAGGATGCTAAGCTTGATGCTAAGCTAACCAGGCTGCAGAACCGAGGGTTCTATAACCACCTGAGCCAGGTGGAGGCGTGGTCAGCGTGACCACGCCTCCAAAGCTCAACGCACTTTCAGATTTTGCTTCACCTGAGGAGAAAGTCAGGAAAAGCAGGTCAGGTGTGTCAGGAGGAGGAGCGTGCACGTGAGTCAGAGGCTCGTCCACGTGACCTGGCTTCTGTTGGAATAGACGGCAGAGGAATGACTGGAATGTGGGTGGGGCCATCAGGTAAGTGACAGGAGGACGACACACCCTGTGATGAATAAAGGTTTGTTTGAAAGGGAACGCACACACACACCTACACACACACACACACACACACACCTACACACACACTTACACACACACACACACACACACACACCTACACACACACTTACACACACACACACACACCTACACACACACACGCACACACACAAACCAAAATGAGAATGGGAATCAGTTTTTAGTGATTTAAATAAAAAATATAAATCCATAAATATATATATATATATATATATCCAGAAGTCAGCCCCGCCCCCTTTAGAGCCAGGTATAACACCTGAATAGAAACAGGACTAAAGTTTAAACTGGTTTCTGGTCACACAGCTGATGCTGATCGGCTGATCGAGCGCTCTGATTGGTCCATGCACAATGCTGCGGTCTGCGTGTGATATTGTTAACGCACACTAACGCTTGTGGGTCGACGTCAACCAACATTATTGTGGTCGCGTCTGAAAGCGTACCTCGCTGTCTGAGGAGGAGGAAGAGGAGGAGGAGGTGGAGGAGGAGGAGGAGCTGGAATCCTGTTGACAGAGAAAGGTGTGACTCAGTTCTGTAAATACTGAACTGAGTAGTTGATCAGGACAAAATGGAGGCTGCTGAATCAGTAGGCGAGGTGGTGGGCGTGTCCCGCCAGCGACGGGACACGCCCACCACCTCAGCTAAGCAGGGTTAACTGATCCTCATGTCAGAATTCTGTAAATCAGCAACTCATAAAAACCCACGAGGGATTTCATCCTGGATGAGAGGAGGAGCAGAAACGCTCCACGTCGTTCAGAGAGGTGAAGATGATCTCACACACCTTCTTCTTCTTCTTCTTCTTCTTCGTCTTCTTCATCTTCTTGTCTTTCCTCTCAATAACTTCGTCATCACTGACCCCAGAGGAGGAAGAGCTGTCACATGTGTACATCTCCTAGTGAGAGAGAAGCACAACAATCACACAAAACAACACACAAAACAACACACACTAATCACACAAACCAACACACATCCCTATTTTCTCAGATGTAAAGTGCATTATTAATGATTTATTGCTATTATTATTATTTATTATTAGTATTATTATGTATTATGTATTAATTTATTATTATGTATTTATTGTTTAGTATTTATTATTATTTTATTATTAATTATTATTAATTATTATTTTATTTAGTTATTATTATTATTTATTAGTAATTATTTTATTTAGTTATTATTATTATTTATTAGTAATTATTTTATTTAGTTATTATTATTAATTATTATTTATTATTTTATTTAGTTATTATTAATTATTAATTATTATTTATTAATTATTATTTTATTTATTTATTTATTATTATTATCATTATTGCTTCCATTCCATCGCTCTCCTCATGACGAGCTCTTGTGAAGGTCATTCAATGATAACTGATAAACGATTGACCTCTGACCTCTTCTGCCGGATCCCCGGGCTGACTCATGTCTCCGTCCACCTTGCTCTGGTCTTCAGGTTCTGCTTCCTCTGCCGGGGGGGCCGGGGGGGCCGCCGCTGGCTGCTCCACACCTGCAGCATCAGCTCCACCTGGAGCGACGTGACGGGGAGCAACACTTTATAGAGCCAGAAGAGTTTATGATGAAACACTTCCTGAAGCAGACATCATGACCCCCCCCCCCCCATCATCGTCATAGAAACCGCTCTGGAACCACCGAGGGATTGTTTTCCTTCCCTCTTTAGCTGTTGGAATAAAGAAAGACACCTGCGAGCTGCCGAGCCAATCGAACAATCACAAAGAGAGCCCACCTGTGAGGGGGGGGGGCTCCATTCGGTCCCGACTGCTCCTTGCTCCAGGAAGCCACGACTCCTCTCACAGGCGCTTCAAGAAATATTTTATAGTTCCATGGGTGGGGCAGCAGGCGGAAGGTCACCAAAAGAAAAGTCAGACGCTTCCTTTCTCAAGCCTCTGAAATCAAAAACGACGTTTAACGGATCAACTCACATATTCCAATAGCGATAGTTGTCTTTTTATTTAACTAATTTATTTTACTATTTGCTTTCGCTGACATTTTCTTTTTAAGGTTTCTTTTATTTTGAAACAGAAGGCTGTGTCAGGTGGGTGGGGCTCAGGCTTACCTGTCCAAACAGGTAGAGCTTGTTTCTGTCCCTGCAGAGTCCAGATCTGCTCTTTAATCTACAGGTCAACAATGAAAGTGATTTTAGTTATTGATGGTTTATTAACCAAAACACCAAAAACATATCAGTTGATTAAAGATGTTTAATCTTTGAGCAGCTCAGAACCGAATGACGTCAGAGTCACAGAGGTTATGAATGTAATCATTTATTAACCACAAAAACACGGGTTTAAATTATTTAATGCTGCTAATCTCCCCCTAGAGGTTAGAAAAGGTCATTGTTATTTGAGGCCTGTCGAACTTCTGTTTGGTCCACGCGAGTTTCCGTAGTTTAAAAGTCGATCCTGAATGGGAATTCATACTTTCACCAATAAAAGTAACGATATACTGTAATACTTTAATAATAATTAATTTAAAAAATATATATACATACATATACACATGGCTAAATTTCAATACAAAATGTCCGATAAAACACTAAACGTAAGACTTGTGAAATATAGCGATTCTGTATAGTGAATGATTTTATTTTGAAATTCTCCAGGAAACGCTTTGACGTCACAGGAAGCTAGCTGCATGAAATTCATAAGTTATCTTTTACATTGTGTTTTATGAACGACCTTTATCGTCTACTTGAACTTTAAAATGTCGCTGAACCACTTAGCATAGTTAGCTTAGTTAGCTTAGTTAGGCCGCCGGACGGACGGCTAACTCTGAGCCGACTTTAGCCCGTGTCGCGCCCCGCGTGATGCCGCTGGGGAGACCTCTGTCCGGGGCTAACGGGTCCGTGTCTCCCTGCAGGACCAGCGTGAAGCTATGGCGGCGAGCTAAATGCTAGGCGGGTCGCTGGGCGCCACCATGCCGAGCCAGGCGGCATCCGGGACCGTGCTGCTGGCGCTGTGGGTCGCTCTGGGTCGGTGCGTTCCGCCTGCGGGGCCGGGCTGTGACAATGGAAAGGTTCGGTCCGGTTCGGTTCGGTTCGTGCCTTGTCACCATTGCTTCAGGTTAAGGAGCATTTTTATAAGTATTTCCGTGTGTGTGTGTGTGTGTGTGTGCGTGCGTGCTTGCGTGTGTTAGCTCTATTTGGACCGGGACCTGCCGGATGCAGCTGTTCATTGGGAATGTCCAACGTCTCCCTGGACCGCGACGGTAACTATGGAAACCGCCTCCTCGGGCGCGCTCTGGTGCACCCCGTTCTTGGGGGAACCCGGAGAGAACCCACGCAGAGAACACGGGGAGGAATCGAATCCAGAACCTTCTGAAGAGACTGCGCCGCCCACTGCGCCGCCCACTGCGCCGCCCCGGTCACAAAGCAGTCGCTGCTCAGGTGATCTAACGCGTCCCTCTGTCCACAGAGACATCCCAGCGTGGACACGGTCCATCACCCTGAGGTGAGTCAGCGATTCATCAATCGATCAATCAATCGATCTGTAACGTCTTCGTCACCTTTGACCCCGGAACAACCTGACCTGATGTTCTACAGCACGCCCACACCAGAACTGGGTTGGAGCGTCCGAGTTGATTGATTGATTGATTGATTGGTTGGTTGGTTGGTTACCAGGGTTACCATGCTTGTTTTCTTTCACCGCAGCGAGTCCGGCTGATCTGCATGGACCAGGATGTTTCCTACAACCGTTCCATTCCCAACAGGTAAGACCACCGGAACCGCAGGGTAGGGTACCTGTGTAGTACCTGTGTAGTACACGTAGGGTACCCGTGTACTGCATGTCGGGTACCTGTGTAGTACCTGTGTAGTACACGTAGGGTACCCGTGTACTGCATGTCGGGTACCTGTGTAGTACCTGTGTAGTACACGTAGGGTACCCGTGTACTGCATGTAGGGTACCTGTGTAGTACCTGTAGTACCTGTAGTGTAACAGAAGGTACCCACTCTTAAAGTACTGTGTGTGTTGCAGTGGAGCGCACCGACCAATCAGGGCAGAGAGTGGCGAGTACCTGTACTGCCCTCCTCAGCGGTGGATCAATAATTTACACGTGAGTCAACGCGGACTCTGACCTCAAGACCAGGTCACAATTTGTTGTTTGTCATGAAACCAATCAGGCCACGCCCACTGATGATGTCATGACATCAGGGCGGGGCCTTTAGGTCAGAGGTTCTAGAACTTGAAACGACCCGATGCGCCGCGCCCTGCAGCCATGGCAACGCTTAATGTGCACGCGTGCTGTAGGGGGCGCCACTGAGCTATTACACAGTACCTGCAATACAACCGAGGAGGGGGCGGAGTCCCGCTGCTGCTCACCTGTCTGTCTTCCAGCACGCGGCGACCGTCCTCCTCTTCCATCCCTGCGCTCCGTCCCAGGAACGCCGTCTCCTGTCCGTCCTGGGACGCTCCTGTCTGTCCAACTACGTCCTCACGCCACACCATCAGCTGAGCCAACGGCGGGTGAGCGGCAGCCCCGTCAGCAGGCGACACGTCCAGGGGGTCTAATCTGGTGCTGGTTTAATCCGGGTCCTGATGGTTTAATCCGGGTCCTGATGGTTTAATCTGGGTCCTGAGGGTTTAATCTGGGTCCTGATGGTTTAATCTGGGTCCTGATGGTTTAATCCGGGTCCTGATGGTTTAATCTGGGTCCTGATGGTTTAATCTGGGTTCTGATGGTTTAATCTGGGTTCTGATGGTTTAATCTGGGTCCTGCCGGTTTAATCTGGGTCCTGATGGTTTAATCTGGGTCCTGCCGGTTTAATCTGGGTCCTGATGGTTTAATCTGGGTCCTGCTGGTTTAATCTGGGTCCTGATGGTTTAATCTGGGTCCTGATGGTTTAATCTGGGTCCTGAGGGTTTAATCTGGGTCCTGCCGGTTTAATCTGGGTCCTGATGGTTTAATCTGGGTCCTGCTGGTTTAATCTGGGTCCTGCTGGTTTAATCCGGGTCCTGCCGGTTTAATCTGGGTTCTACTGGTTTAATCTGGGTCCTGCTGGTTTAATCTGGGTTCTGCTGGTTTAATCTGGGTTCTACCAGTTTAATCTGGATTCTACTGGTTTAATCTGGGTTCTACTGGTTTAATCTGGGTTCTACTGGCTTAATCTGGGTTCTACTGGTTTATGTCGGTTCTACTGGTTTATATCTGGGTTCTACTGGTTTTCTTCACTGTCCTTGTGACTCATCTGTACTCAACGAACACCAAGCTAAGCTAATGTTAGCAGCAGCAACGATCTGACTAAGTGCACATGAGAAGTGAACTCTGAGGTCGATGATGTCATCGACGAGACGAGTCTGTGGTTAAATATCTGAACGCTGCACGTAGAGACTTCCTGTTTGTAGCTCAGAAGCTAGCGTGATGCTAACATGACGCCGATTAGCCTGTGTTTGATGTTTGTTCTCTGTTCAGCCAATAGCCTTGGTTTCCTGGGCTCGTACCTTGGAGCTGTCCACGGTGGCCGTCTCGGACGCCTGTGATTGGCTGGAGACCACGACGTCCACATCAAACGGGTCCGGAGGCGTGAGGCCAAGCTGGCGGTACGACTACCTGCTGACCAGGTCGGCTGAGCAGGAACCGGAGGAACCGCCAGGAAGCAGGAAGGTCCGGAGACTCGGGTTCTTTCGTACGCCGATGACCAGCGTCTCTATATCCGAGTCTGAGATGTGACTGCCGACCCCCCCCAGGAGGCCGTAAGGAGGTGCTGCCAGGAGGTCATCACCAAGTCCAACAGGGAGGCCAAAGTCCGGCCAGTCAGAGCGGAACACACCAACGGGACCATACGGGACGTCCAGAACCTCAGCAGGACTCTTGGACCGCCGGCAGGTTCCCCTCCAGGGAACCGGACGACTATCCAGTCCAACACTCAGAACACAGACCGGCCCCGGCCTGCCGGGTCAGACGCACTCAGAACTCAAAGCCCAAATGCTGGTCCGATAAAGCATGGGCACCCATCCGGGACAGGGACTCGGACCCGCAGCTCCAAATACGAAGCTTCAGACCCTCCAGGAGTTCTGAAGGAGGGTGATGAAGCCGTCGCATTGAAAGAGAGAGCGTTCTCCCGGTCCGCCTCTCAGCAGAACCCAGGTCCAGCCACCGACCCGCCCAGCAAGGACTCGGAGGTGAGCGGGAGGTTCTCCAGGACCCAGAGGTCGGACGAGGCGGTCTGGGCGGCGGCGGCGCTGGGCTTCCTGCTGGTTCTGCTGACCCTGTCGGTTCTTCACACACGCCTGTACCGCCAGTGGAGGACGGCGCCGAGTCTGTACTGGACCGACCCACAGCTGGGCTACGACAGCGTGGCAGGTGTGGGGGCGGGGACACGGTGGTCCAATCAGGCAGCGCCGGGGGGGGGGGCCTTCATTAACACGCTGCGTTTGTGTCCCTCAGATGTGATCCGCAGGAGGCTCCGGATCACAAAGAGGAGGCGCAAGAGGAGCAGGAGGCAGGAGTGCGTCCTCCTTCCCAGCTCGTCCAGCTCCGATGACGTCCAATGATGATCCAGCAGAACCAAGATGGCCGCCAGCTGCAGTCCTGTGGTTGTGAACTGTGTTTGTTAGCTTAGCCGCTAAATAAACAGTCCGGAACGCCGTCCGGTTTAACAGAGTTATCTCTAAACGGACAAACTCCAGAATCCAGTCATGGATCAAAGCTCCGCCCTCGATGACATCATCCGTCAGCCGCACATTCCCTCCAAGCTTTAAATATAAGATATCGTTTCACGAAAACGTTCCAGAGTGACTTGATTTGTTTTTCTGGATTAAATGTATGAGCAAAGAAACTGCAAATTAAATATTCAACCCTAAAAACATTGAGTATAAATATAAAGTGTATTTGTTTAGTGTAAATATAAACGGGTTAGTTAGTCTGAGGAGGCGGAGCTCTGAATCCCGCAGGTAAAGGTGAAGAAGGGGGCGGGATCAGGACAGACTGGATGGACGTCCCAGTTTGTGTTCTTAACTTCTTCCAGGTGAAGGACAGAGGTGATGACATAAAGAACCGGACCCGAATAAAGAACCGAGCCCGTGACCCGGTTCGACCAGACAGCGGTCCAACAATCGGGTTTAGATCCAGAAGAACCGGATCAGACGACGTCGTTTCTCCGTTTTATTACAAACGTACAGCTTATGAGTTCCCGGTTCCGGTTCTGTCTCCCAAAGCGTCGGGGGGGAAGCGTTAACATTCAGACTAGAGGCTCCCTGGGGGGCCAGAACCGGGCCGTGTGCGTTCCCCTCCCCCCGTTCGGTCCACGCTAAATAGTGCAACTTGGACCGCAGTGACGTCATAGCCTGCTAACGAAGGGGGGCGGGCCCGGGGGGGGTCAGACCCGTCCGCCGCGTTGGACCAACAAAGAGTTAAATCAACACGTAGCTTAATAGAAATATCGGTTTATATGGTTAGAGCTGCGCAGCCGTGATTGGCCCGTCAGACAGGAAGTAGTGATTCAGCCAATCAAGAGAGAGATAGTGACGACACTTCACCCTCACCCTAGTAGTGACATCATCCGGGGGGGGGCGAGCCTTCCAAGTGCTGGGGGCAGGGTCTGTGATGAAGATGGAGACCCTCCTCTTCCTCGTCACGTGACTCTTTCTGGACGTAAACCGGATCTCAAACGTTCCCCCCCCGCTTAGGGGCGGGCGGCGTCGGATCCGGATTGTTTGGTCGGTAGAGGGACGGATGTGCTGGACCCAGACCAGCACATCCAGAACTCTCAGTCAGGGTCTGGTCTCAGCACCCCCCCCCCGGGCCCAATGACGGGACCGCTAGCATGAAAGCAGAGGAACCCGTTGGTGAGGGCGGGGCAACCGACCAGAGACCACGAGCTCCAGACCTGCCTGGATGTGGACAGGAAGTAGTTTGTTTCCTGGGGCGGGTCCACCCTGAGACTAGCAGCAGAGACTATTGGTGACGGGATGGCTCCTCCCTGACCCCGCCCACCTTGTGATGACCGATGAACTTGGTTCTGAAGCCAGGTGAGGACTTTTACTGTAAGGAATGAAGCGTTTCATGGACCCGCCGGGCCCAGAGGAACCCGGGTCCGGTTCTGAGATGATTCCACTGGCTCTGCTACAAGAGGTTCTGTAATTAAAGGCCCGGAACAACCGAGGGGAGCGTTTGGATCCACCAGGGGGCCACCTGAGACCAGATCAGCCCCACCCCCTTTGGCAAATGTTCAACCCCTCGGGCCCGAACAGCCCAGAACCCGTTCACGGGCCGGCCTCAATGAGATCAACAAAAAGATCAATAAAAAACAACAACAAGTCTCCAGTGTAACGGTCCGTTTGTCCTCCCGGTGCTCGCCTCACCAGAACTCGTGCTGCGTACCGCCGGGCCGGGCCGGACCGGCGCCCTGCGGGACGAGGTCCGTCTTCCCCGGGGGACAACGGGGCTTTGTGTCTGGCTGGAGGACCCCTGCAGAACGGCGTCCCTCCCCCCGGGTTGAGGTCGGGGGAGGGACGCCGTTTCTCCTGGTCCGACTCAGCGGGCTGTAGGCTCCGCCCACCCTGCATCACTGCTTCTTCTCTCGGGTGGTGATGGTGACGAGCTGCTTGGCGGCCTTGGCGATGTCGTACGCGCACTGGATGACCTGCTGGGTGAGGAGCTGGTAGTCCACGGCAACGGCGCCGGAGCCGGGCTCGGACGGCGCCGCCTTGCGGCACTCCACCTGCAGCCGGGAGGCGCTGGAAGCCAGCAGGCGGAGGGAGCAGTGGACGGCGTCCAACGCCGGTCGCTACGGAAACACGAAGGAAGAGGAGGACTCAGAGACGAGGAGACAGGAAGAGGAGACAGGAAGAGGAGGACCTACTTTCGGGAAAAGGGACGCCATCTCCGTGACGGCGGCGTGGATCTTCTCCGAGCACGGGACGAAGCTGCAGGAGGGAAAGGTCCGGTTCAAACTGGACGAACGTTTCATCTTCCCTTCGGTTCCCCTAACGTCAGCGGGCCCGGTGGACCCGGTGGACCCGGTGGACCCGGTGGACCGGTGGACCCGGTCTGAATGACGTCTCCCTGTGGGCGTGGCTCCTACCTGTCGTGTTTGAACTCCTGGGCGGCCCTCAGCAGCTCCTGGATGTTCTTGGTCACCTGCTCGGTTTTCAGGATGACGTCCTCGGTGCAGGGCAGGGTGGGGTCTGGCTCCGCCCCCTCCACGCCACCCCCGTCTTCGGACTCCCCGCGGCCGTCCTCCTCACTGCTGCGCCCGATGCTGACAGGAGGAGCACAAAAACGGGACCGGTAGTTTACGGAACCGCCTGATGGGGCGCGGGGTCACGGCGACGTCACGGCGACGTCACGGCGACGTCACGGCGACGTCACGGCGACGTCACGGCGACGTCACGGCGATGTCACGGTGACGTCACGCTGACTCCGGCGCTGACCTTTGCGAGAGGTCGTATGTCTGCGTGTTGTCGTAGTCGCTGTCGGCGCCGCTGCCGTGCTTCTCCATTTTCTGGATCTGAGGGGGGAAGAAAACAAACGGTTAGAACCGACCTTCACCCCCCCACCCAGGTCCAGCCCCCGCGGGGGGGGTCTGTGTGGTCCACCTCCTGCAGAATCCTTGGGGTCTCGTCTCACCGTGTATCGGCCCGCCTCGGTGGACCCAGACAGGTGCTGACCTCCGTAGGTGGCTGGACCCCCTGAACCCCCCCTCCTGACCTGTGAAGAGAGTGCAGGACCAGGTCCGTGAGACCAGGCACAAAGTTCTGCTCCAACACGGACCATCAGAGGAGCAGAACCGGTCCAGAATCCACATGTGATGCAGGACAGGTGAGGAGAGAGAGGACAGACAGGTGAGTCTCTGAACCGGGTTCTGTTACTCCTGGAACCAGCATCCAGGTGATCTGGTCCAGCGGACCTGCACGAAGACACGCCCAACCTCGTGTGATTGGCTGTCAGCCATCTTTGTTTATTTACTCTGAACAGACAGTGATGCGTTCAGAAGCGAGGCGTGACGTCTCTGTTCCTGCCACTAGAGGGCGCTACCTCCGTACGGGTCTACGCTCCGCCCACTGGGCTCAGTGGCGATCGGATCGGGACGGATGCTGGTACCAGGTTCGGGTAGGAGCAGACCCCGCCCACACCGGGACACGCCCACACCCATCAAAGACAAGGAAGCAGAGCCTCGGGGTCGGACTTGAGAGCCAATCAGGACCACCGAAAAGGAAGGTGGGCTTAGAAAGGGGCGGGGCCTTCTAACTTACGCTGGGCGTGTTGAGGGGCTGCAGGCGGGCTGCCAGGGAGTCCAGCGCTGGGGGGCCATGGGTCGCCCCTGTCTCGTACATAGAGAAGGCCTGGCGGTCTCTCCGGTGGGGGTGGGGGTGGGAGGGGGGGCAACCGTGGAGGGCCCACTTCCTCCTCTCATCCCACCCCCTCCACCAGGCCCTCCTACCCCACGACCAGATGCCCCCCCAGCCTGCTGGCCCCCATGCAGTACATTGTTCTCTGTCTGCATCCGTGTGATCTACAGAAGGGGGGGGGGGGGGGGGACACGGGAGGGGGTGTCAACTGAGGATGAGGACGAGGACGACTCCTCCTCCTCGCTCCTGCTCCCTACCTCCTTGTGGAGCCGCCGCAGCTCCTCGCTCAGGCTGTTGTTGACCCTCAGCAGCTGCTGCACCTTGGCCTCGGAGGAGGCCAGCGCCTTCTTCACCTCCAGGTACTCCTGCAGGGTGATGGGCCCGTCCGACAGGTCCGACGAGTCCATGCTCTGGGGAGGAGGAGGGAGGAGCAGAGGAGGAGGCGGCCGTTACTCGTGTCCCGCTTCCGGTCCAGAACCACGGCGGGACCGCTCCGTGACTGGGCGGCCTGTTTTCCTCTCTCTGACAGAGACCCAGAATATCTGATGATGTCACTCATCCTGCAAAGCATGCTGGGACAGACCGTCGTGGGGAGGGGGGGCGGGGTCTGCTAGCTGATCTCTGAGGCTTCAGGAGAGGAAGAGACTATAAATAAAGTAAATAAACGAGTAATAAACAACCGTTTGTCTCACTTTACTGCGCATCACGCCTCCTCCTATTGGACGACCCGAACATCCTGGCCTCGAGTTGGTGCTCCTAGCTGCTAACTGCTACACACTGCTAACTCTTACTAGCTGCTAACTGCTACACACTGCTAACTCTTACTAGCTGCTAACTGCTACACACTGCTAACTCTTACTAGCTGCTAACTGCTACACACTGCTAACTCTTACTAGCTGCTAACTCCAACACACTGCTAACTCTTACTAGCTGCTAACTGCTACACACTGCTAACTCTTACTAGCTGCTAACTGCTACACACTGCTACTGACTGCTAACTCCAACACACTGCTAACTCTTACTAGCTGCTAACTCTTACTAGCTGCTAACTCCTACACACTGCTAACTCTTACTAGCTGCTAACTCCTACACACTGCTAACTCTTACTAGCTGCTAGCTACTTAAATCTTTTACTTTGGTTTCAATCATAAAACTGTATGGGAACACCCCCCTACCTTGGCCCGGTTGCTGCGTTGCGTGTTGTTGTTGTTCTGGGCGGTTAACTCGCTGTCCGTGTCTTCGTCCGACGCCACGCTGTCGTAGTCGTGCTGGTCGTCATCGACTCCCAGATCCAGCAGCTCTGACGGACAGAAACACGACAGATGTCGGGGTCCTGGTCCGGGCCGGGTCCCGTCGGGTCCCGGCCCGGACCAGGACCCCCAGTCTCACCAGTCGGGCTGCTGAGGCCTTTCCCCTGCTGCCTCCTCTTGGCGTCGCTCAGGATGTCGATGATCAGCGTGGCGAACTCCCGGGCGTTGAAGCGGGCCAGCTTCTGTCTGCCCTGAGAGAGTTAGAGGTCAGTGAACGCAGCACGAACACAGCCGGAGCCAGAGGTCAGCGAACGCAGCACGAACGCAGCCGGAGCCAGAGGTCAGCGAACGCAGCACGAACGCAGCCGGAGCCAGAGGTCAGTGAACGCAGCACGAACGCAGCCGGAGCCAGAGGTCAGTGAACGCAGCACGAACGCAGCCAGAGCCAGAAGTCAGTGAACGCAGCACGAACGCAGCCGGAGCCAGAGGTCAGTGAACGCAGCACAAAACGCAGCCGGAGCCAGAGGTCAGTGAACGCAGCACGAACGCAGCCGGAGCCAGAGGTCAGTGAACGCAGCACGAACGCAGCCGGAGCCAGAGGTCAGTGAACGCAGCACGAACGCAGCCGGAGCCAGAGGTCAGTGAACGCAGCACGAACGCAGCCGGAGCCAGAGGTCAGTGAACGCAGCACGAACGCAGCCGGAGCCAGAGGTCAGTGAATGCAGCACGAACGCAGCCGGAGCCAGAGGTCAGTGAACGCAGCACGAACGCAGCCGGAGCCAGAGGTCAGTGAACGCAGCACGAAACGCAGCCGGAGCCAGAGGTCAGTGAACGCAGCACGAACGCAGCCGGAGCCAGAGGTCAGTGAACGCAGCACGAACGCAGCCGGAGCCAGAGGTCAGTGAACGCAGCACGAACGCAGCCGGAGCCAGAGGTCAGTGAACGCAGCACGAACGCAGCCGGAGCCAGAGGTCAGTGAACGCAGCACGAACGCAGCCGGAGCCAGAGGTCAGTGAACGCAGCACGAACGCAGCCGGAGCCAGAGGTCAGTGAATGCAGCACGAACGCAGCCGGAGCCAGAGGTCAGTGAACGCAGCACGAACGCAGCCGGAGCCAGAGGTCAGTGAACGCAGCACGAACGCAGCCGGAGCCAGAGGTCAGTGAACGCAGCACGAACGCAGCCGGAGCCAGAGGTCAGTGAACGCAGCACGAACGCAGCCGGAGCCAGAGGTCAGTGAACGCAGCACGAACGCAGCCGGAGCCAGAGGTCAGTGAACGCAGCACGAACGCAGCCGGAGCCAGAGGTCAGTGAACGCAGCACGAACGCAGCCGGAGCCAGAGGTCAGTGAACGCAGCACGAACGCAGCCGGAGCCAGAGGTCAGTGAACGCAGCACGAACGCAGCCGGAGCCAGAGGTCAGTGAACGCAGCACGAACGCAGCCGGAGCCAGAGGTCAGTGAATGCAGCACGAACGCAGCCGGAGCCGGAGGTCAGTGAACGCAGCACGAACGCAGCCGGAGCCAGAGGTCAGTGAACGCAGCACGAACGCAGCCGGAGCCAGAGGTCAGTGAACGCAGCACGAACGCAGCCGGAGCCAGAGGTCAGTGAACGCAGCACGAACGCAGCCGGAGCCAGAGGTCAGTGAACGCAGCACGAACGCAGCCGGAGCCAGAGGTCAGTGAACGCAGCACGAACGCAGCCGGAGCCAGAGGTCAGTGAACGCAGCTGGGGCCAGAACCCGGTGTGACCGGCGGCTGCGGTATGCCACACACACACACACACACACGTAAACACACACACACACACACGTAAACACACACACACACACACGCGCTCTTTCCGCTGGACCTGCACGCTTCGCACGAGAAGCTCTAACTGGCTGTGAATCTTTCCTGAACCGTCCAATCAGGACAGAGCAGACGTGGCAATGGAGAGAAAATATGTGAGGACATTCATCTTCATCCTCCTCCTTCTCCTCCTCCTCCAAGGCAATTTGGAATGACGTCAGGATCCATTTCTCCTTCCTACTCAGGAGCTCTTGGGAAACAGAGATCACCTGTGTGTCTGTGTGTGCGTGTGTGTCTGTGTGTGTGTCTGTGTGTGCGTGTGTCTGTGTGTGTGCGTGTGTCTGTGTGTGTGTGTGCGTGCGTGCGTGCGTGCGTGTGAGTGTGCGTGTGTGTGTGTGTGTGTGTGTGCGCGCGTGTGAGTGCGCGCGTGTGAGTGTGCGCGTGTGTGTGCGTGTGTGTGTGTGTGTGTGTCTGTGTGTGTGTGTGTGTGTGCGCGTGTGAGTGTGCGTGTGTGTGTGTGTGTGTGTCTGTGCGTGTGTGTGTGCGTGTGTGTGTGTGTCTGTGTGTGTGTGTGCGTGCGTGCGTGCGTGTGTCTGTGTGTGTCTGTGTGTGTGTGTCTGTGTCTGTGTGAGTGTGTGTGTGTGTGTGTGTGTCTGTGTGCGTGCGTGCGTGCGTGTGTCTGTGCGTGTGTGTGTGCGTGCGTTACCGGTTACCTGGTTCCGTGTGGCCGAGTACTCCGGGTTGACGGGGAGGAAGGGCACGGCGCTGCGCTCCGTCACCAGGGTGCTGTGGTTTTGGGTCGTGAGCCAAACTGGAGGCATGGAGACAGAAATGAGAGCTGGGTGGGCGGAGTCTCTTCTGTCTCCGCCCTCGGACGCGAGTGAAGTCCACCTAAAACTGGACCATGCTGGTTCTGATCTGAGAGGATCTGACTGCTGCTAAGGGAGAGAAAGAGAGAGAGAGGGGCGAGGAAGAGGAGCAGAGAACCACAAGAATGTTCTCACGCCGTTCCTCCTCCTCCTCCTCCTCCTCCTCTCCTCCGCCGCGTCTCAAACACAAACAGACCGGGAGTGAGGAAGATGAGGAGGAAGGCTCCGGGGCTCACCTGCGTCGTTCTCCCTGCGGTCCACCTCGTCGTAGACGTCCATCGCCAGCTCCTCAAACAGCCGATTGTTGAGCTGTCGCACAAACACACACGGCGAGTCACACACCTGAGCAGGTGTCCCCGCCGCTAACGCTCGTAGCCACCTTACAGTCTGTCAGTAGCATGTAGCTTGTCATGACCCTCAAAGAACCGGAACCGGAAAAACCCCACAGGTTCAGGGCGGGGCCTGCAGGCTCAACGCTGCTGCCTCATTAGCATAAAGACCGGTCCGGGCTCCGTCGGTACCGCACGGTTCTCCGTCTTACGTGACGCTCCTCTGGCAGGTTTGGGTCACGACTAAAGGACAAGTCCTGACCCTGGGGTGTTCCCGGTCCCGGTTCCGGTCCCGGTTCCGGTCCCGGTTCCGGTCCCGGCCCCGGTTCCGGTCCCGGTTCCGGACCATTGCTTGTCAGACCAACTCACCGCCTGCAGCTTCTTCTTGGCGGCTTTGGCCAATTCTGATAGATCCAGACTGGAAAACACAGAAGAGAGCAGTCAGAAGAGAGGAGGAGGAAGAGGAGGAGGAGGAGGAGGAGGAGGAGGAGGAGGCAGGCGGTATGGAGGAGCGATGAGGGGAGGGGGGGGGGTTGGGTAAAATAGCAATAATAAGATCAATCTGTCGGCTGGTGATCATCTAATCAATAATCCGAGACGCATTCGACTCGTCTTCGTCACCTTCCTCGCTCCGCCGTGCGTCTGATCGGATCCTACTTT